>NC_092502.1:146845995-147149789 GCF_047511675.1 Marmota flaviventris
ATGGGTAGTCATTTGAATTAGTCTTTTGACAAAAGTTAATAATAAAAAGATTCTGAGTTACCTACACCTCTTTAAATTTTGTTCATAATATCTGTAAACAAACTTAAATCTTATTACCTTATAATTCTTCTATTCCTTTCAGAAAATTATTTATAGCAAGTATAGTGAAAATCCAAACATCATTTACTAGGAAGTTAAATTGATGTAATATTGCTTTTGAGCCAGTGTATATCATTAAATATTCAGTCTGAATATAGGTTACATGGAATGGCAAAAACCATTGTTACAGCTAATTCAGAGAACAAATAAAATTTTAACTTAAAGAAGCAGTACTAGCCAAAAAAATCGAACCTCTAGACAAATTAATAAGACATCTTTCTTACCTGGGCCATAGTTATCCTATGTCTGATCACTCCATACTTTGAGTTCAGTTGAGTTTTTGGCATCAATTCTTGGTGTCTTCAAGGATCATCTTTTTTTTTTTTCCTCAAATATTTATGTATAAACATTGATAATATTCTTTTGCTATTTATTAGTGGTTATAGAATTCAGCATTGTGGCCTCGTGTTAATTCCATATGAGAAAGAAATGGAAGGTATTTTTAACTCTAGTTAAATTTAGAAGTTTTTCTGTTTCATAAAATGGATCTATTTCAATATATTTTTAAAATAATTTCAATATGGTGCCTTCTGCTAGGGATCTGAAAAATGTTTGCAGACATTACTTCTTAAATCCTGAAAACATCCCTTTGAGGTAGGCGGGTGGTAAATATTATTGTCCCCATTTTACAGATGGAGAATTGAGGCACAGAGAGATTGTATGACTCACCCAGGGTCACAATACAAGTCAGTGGTGGAGCCAGGAATAGAACCCAAGACTCCTGACTCCTAATCCACTCCCCTAGCCACTAGGCCCTGCTCCCTCCTCAAGGTTTCCTCTTGTGTGAAATTCTCCTTTGAAATGCAATTTCTTGTTTTTAATTCATGGGGAAAGAAGTACCTGCTCTAATACTGCTCTAGGTAAGGCCACCAGCATATTCTTCCAGTCATTCATTCTAAGTTTTAAATATTTGAAATAAGGAGCTTTTTATATAATTTAACATTTTCAGTAAATGTCACGTTTAATAGGAACATATGAAGAGTTTTTCCCCCCCTCTTTCTTAGGATTTGCCTTTATTCAACATCCAAGTCTAATGTTTGAGCAAGAAGTGAAGAATCTATATAATAATATTTTATCTGATAAGAACTCCTCAGTAAACTTAAAAATACAAGTGTTAAAAAACCTCCAGACCTACCTACAAGAAGAAGATACACGTATGCAGCAAGCAGATAGAGACTGTAAGTGAAAATATATTCTTAAATTTCACAGTACAGTTACAGTTACAATATTCTGTAACTCATTTTCTTTAATCCAGATATCTAAATTTCCTTATATATTAGATGAAGGAATTTAATTAAGTAGGAGTCCTTGAGCTGAATTCGTATCTAGACTTTGGGATATTTTTAAAATCCCTAAAATAGTTGTAACGTTTGGATATATACAAACATTAATATCTTGAAGCAAGAGAAGGAATTACAGTTCTCAGTGGGGTCTCAAAGGAGCCTCTGACACAAGGAAAAAAAACATTTTGAGGTTTGAGTTGTAGCCTTAGTTTATAGCTAGTAAAGTTAGTATGCTCTTACTCTGTGTTTTCCATTTGCTTCCTTTTTTAGGGAAGAAAGTTGCAAAACAGGAAGACTTAAAAGAAATGGGTGATGTTTCCTCAGGGATGAGTAGTTCCATCATGCAACTTTACCTCAAACAGGTGCTTGAGGCGTTTTTTCATACCCAGTCAAGTGTACGCCACTTTGCCCTAAATGTCATTGCTTTGACTCTAAACCAAGGTCTTATTCATCCAGTTCAGGTAAGCAAGTTTCAAAGTAGTAGCACTACTAAAGAGCCACTTTGTCATTTGATGACATTGTGATTAGAGAATTAAGTAGTTCTTGATTCCTCTTAATCTTTAATTTCTTTTTCTAAACTCTTCTTTTGTTTTTCTTAAGAGTTAGAGTCTTGCTATATTACCCAGGCTCTCCTCACATTCTTGGATTCAAGTGCTCCTTCTGCCTCAGCCTCCTGAGTTGGTCTAAACTTTTAAAAGTCTAAGTTTTGGACAGTCTCTTAGGTTGTCATTACTGCAGAGTACCTATATATTCATAATACTATCTCTATTAAACTTTACTTCCAATTTCTATTGATAGAACATGGACTCAAATCTTTTTTTAAGTAGGAATGACAAAATTATTTTAATCCATATTTTACCCTTAGCCCCATTAATCAACAATATGATAATAATACTCAAGAGAATTAACCGGGTTTAAGAGTATATGTTCTGGGGCTGGGGTTGTAGCTCAGTGGTAGAGCACTTGCCTAGCACATGTGATGCATTGGATTTGATCCTTAGCATCACATAAAAATAAATGAATGAAAGTATTGTATCCGTCTACAACTACCAATATTATTTTAAAAAGATTGTATGTTCCATAGAATAGAATTTTAACCATAAGAAAGTAAATTTTATAATCTGAGCTTAGTTTGCCTTTTTAATTTGGATGTAATATGACCTATCCAACATGTTAAAGCACTGGTGTGAGGATGAAATGATTTGATAAAGGGCTGGGGTGTAGCTCAGTGGTAGAGTGCTTGCCTAGCATGCACAAGACCCTGAGTTCAATCTCCAGCACCACAAAAGAGAGAGAGAGGAGAGACAGCAGGACGATGTAATAAACCTATTAATATTGGTGAGGATTGACAGCCAAAACTAAGGCAATATCTTGTGCTCGGGAGAATGCCATAGACTACAAAAGTAATCTTATCAAATTGTCTACTCTGTGCCCTTTAAAATTTTTTATTATTTCCTTGCTTTTTTTGGATTTTGGTTTTTTGTTTTTTCATGGGGCTTTATCTAAAATATGCTATATTTAAATATAACTGAGCTCAGTCAGTGATGGAGCGCTGGCCAAGCATGCCTGGGGCACTGGGTTCGAGCCTAGCATACATAAAAATAAACAAAATAAAGGTATTGTGTCCATCTACAACTAAAAATATATATATATTTTAAATAAATATAATGTGCTCTTCCCTGTGGTCTGAAACAAAATACATTGAGAAATATTTAATCAGTTCTTCATGCCTCACAGCTGTCATCAACAAGATCACTTATCACAGTGTACAGCAATATGTTAAGAATTTCGCCTTTTGCAAACTTAAGTTCTTTTTATTATTATATAGATTGCAAATCCCTTATCTGAAATATTTGGAACCATAAGTGTTGTATTTTAGAATTTTTCATAGTTTGAAATATTTGCTTAGCTTTTACCAGCTAGACATTCCTAATTGAAAATATGAAATGTTCCAAAATCCAAAATTTTCTGCTGGGCAAAGATTTCAGATTTTCAAATTATAGATTTTCAACAAGTATCTGCTTATTGAAACCTTTTATTTCATTTGTTTTGTTTGTTTTGTGGTACTGGGTATTAAGCCCAGGGACATTCTGCCACTGAGCTAAACCCACAGCCCTTTTTATTTTTTGAGATAGGGTCTCACTCACTGTGTTGCCGAGGCTAGCTTTGAATTTGTGATCCTCCTACTTTGCCTCCTGAGTCACTGGTATTATAGATATGTGCCGCCATGCCTGGCTTGCTTTTCAGAACTGATTAAAATTTTCACAAAAAGAAATTACAAGAGTGGTACAATAAATTGCTTTATGCTTTTCACCTGTATTCACCGTATGTAACGTTTTGCCACATTTATTTTTATCTGTTTTCTTACATCTGCTTTTTTCTGAATCATTTGATAGTAAATTTCAGATGTGATTCTTTACATGTCAGCATGTATCTTTAAGAACAAGGATATTGTCTATATACAATCATCAAGTTTAGGAAATTTAAAAGTTGATCTAATAAATGGGTCCGTTTTCAAATTTTTCCTAGCTAAGCCAATTATGTTCTTTAGAGACATTCTCATTTCTGGTCTGAGATTTAACCCATGATCACCCATTTCATTTGTTGTGGTATCTGTATCTTAAAGTAGTTTTATGTATTTTTCTGACCTTCTCAATGCTGTCTGATTCAAATTCATTTAACATAGAAATGGTGTGTCTTAGGATTTAGCCCAGCACTTGCTTAATATGCGTGAGGCCCTGGATTTCATCCCCAGCAACAGGAAAAAAAAGTAAAACAAATATGGCTTTACAAACTATCTGATTGTTTAGATCACATCTAAAATCAGCTTAGTGAAAAAATTATATTTTCCTAAGCTTTCACATATGGGAGGAAATTACTTTTGCCCTGTATTATTTTTACATAGCAATTTTAGTTAAGCTTCAAGAATTATTGAATTACACATTTGTAGTGTATTTTATGTGATAATCTTAAGTGAATAATCTTAGTGTGGGAGTACTCTAAAGAATCTTAAATTTACTTTGAAATTATTTAAATTTCACATCAATATTTTGCTAATGCTTTCTTATTTAAAATCAAAATTTATCATTTTAAAAAGAACATTAAAACACAGCATTTGTAGGCAAGCCTATAAAGCTAAATTTATATGTCCCAGATATACAAATTTTGACATATGTTGAGGTACATATATTTTTTTTTACTGTAATATCTTATAAATATTTTTTTTCCAGTGTGTTCCATATTTAATTGCTATGGGCACAGACCCAGAACCTGCTATGCGGAACAAGGCTGATCAGCAGCTTGTGGAAATAGACAAAAAATATGCTGGATTCATTCATGTATGTATTTTTTTCCTCTTTTCACATTTTTTGTTGGTGCATTATAATTGTATATAATGATGATAATAATGGGATTTGTAGTTATATGTTGCACATGCACGCAATTTAACAGTACGGTTTAGCCAGTTTCACCCCCAGCACTTCCCCACTCACTTCCCACATTGTACCACCTGGTCCCTTTCCTCTGCTAATCTCCCTTTGATTTTCATGAGTTCCTGTCAACCCTCCAACTTTCTTTTCATTTTTCCTTTGTAGCTTCCACATATGAGAGAAAACATATGACCCTTGCTTGACCTTCTGAGTTTGGCTTATTTTGCTTAACATAATGGTCTCTAGTTCTATCCATTTTTTCTGCAAATGATGTGATTTCACTTTTTTTATGGCTGAATAAAACTTACATTGTGTATGTATGCCACCTTTTCTTTACTCGTTCTTCTGTTGATGAATGCCAAGACTGGTTCCATAGTTTGACAATGGTGCACATATATATTTTTTAATAGAATAACATGTATTTAAACATCTTTCTTTAACAAACAGGTCATTTATTTTAGAATAATATGTTTTGCTTAGTACTTATCTTTTAAACATGCAATTAAGTATCCCCAAACTGTTTATTCTAGTTTAAAATTAACTTAAGATAGGTCCAGTAAGTACACTGGCTGAAAATTAGGAAGCGTTAGTTCTAGAGCCTACTCTGTGACTATGGCAGCAAAGACTTCCAGTCCTCAGTTTTTTCTTATAAAGTAAGAGGAGATGTCTAGAGTTCCTTCCAGCCTTTCATTCTGCAAATTGTATTATTTTAAATGAGAAAAACAAATTTCAAAGTTAATCTCAAAATGTTATGCTGAAAGTATACTTTCAATTTAATTCTTTAAATTACCTTACCAAAATTAGACTTTTATTGATTTCAGATGAAAGCAGTGGCTGGTATGAAGATGTCTTACCAGGTACAACAGGCAATCAACACGTGCCTAAAAGATCCTGTAAGGGGTTTCAGACAAGATGAGTCCTCTAGTGCTTTGTGTTCACACCTTTACTCCATGATCCGTGGAAATCGCCAACATAGACGAGCCTTTCTTATTTCTTTACTCAACCTCTTTGATGACACAGCAGTAAGTATAGAAACTTGTTATTTTAAAAATATAAATGTTTTAGAAATATTATGCCTCAAGTAGTCATCACTTTTAAAATCTTGCCATTTTAGCAAATTTAGTAACTATATTATGTGTTTTCTTACTCTGCTTTTATTTACATTTAATACAATCAAAACTGAAGGGGAGGGGTTGGGGTTGTGGCTCGAAGGTGGAGCGTTCGCCTAGCATGCATTAGGCACTGGGTTCGATCCTCAGCACCACATAAAAATAAAATAGACATTGTGTCCACCTATAACTAAAAAATAAATATTTTTTTAAAAACTGAAGGGGAAATTTTATATGAGAATAAATGTAATGAGGAGTAAAGTATAATTGTACCTCCATCCTGAGTATCATATTTATTCAGTACCTGCTGTTATATCAGTCATTGTATAAGAGATTATAGGATAAAATGCAAAAGCATACTTTAATTAAAGAGTAGTGGTATCTACTCACTTAGAGCTTACAGACCAGTCTCTGTATATAGCAGCTTTAAAAGAAAATCTTTTAAATCTTTAAATGTAAATCTTTTTTTTTTGACCACTTGTTAGCCTGACACAGATTTTTCACAATAAAATAAAATTATAATTGCCATAGTAGAGATACTTTACTAGACCTTTTCCTTTTACAGTGCTACATGAAATTTTACTGAGTGTGACCTAGCAAATAAATATTACAAACATCTGTTTCAGAATTGCCTGGGATATAATTTGTCATCACCACCATCATCATTATATCATCAGTATTCTGCTTTCACTATGTGTAGGACTCTTTGCTTATGATGTAGTGCTTTTGCCCTCAGAGGATTTTTACCTCCAGTTATGGGGATAGGACACAAAATAAAAAGAATAAATAGTGATTGAGGGTAGCATATTCTGAGTGCTTGGTGGTTTGTATTGAAGCTATTACTGCAGTCCTTCCTTGTCTCTCTATTGAGCTTAATTCCTGTGTGATTTCACTGCCTACTGTGTATTATCCACTGGACATTTCTGTTATCTCAGCATTTAAAACTGGAAATTCAGCTCTCATGATGCAGTATTTTCTTCAAAGCACCTCCAACAAAGGTTATCAGAGGAGGAGCATATCACTGAAAGCCTAAAGGGATTTGATGAGCCAAATCTACTCTATATACCAGAAGAGGAAGATGTTTTTACCCCCAGGCAGGGGTAATACAAATAAGAATATGTGGCAGATAATAAATAGATTGTCATTTGTTGGGGCAGGAAGGTCTCAATGAAACATACTATCTGAAGGATCCTATAGACATTGGAGGATTGTTGAAAATATTTAAATAAAATGATGAGAACAAGTGCCAAAGAGCATTTTTAAAACGTGATTTTTTTCCATCATTGTGTTCACAATGAAGTTTATAAAGAATTGATTTGGGGCTGGGATTGTGGCTCAGCGGTAAAGCGCTTGCCTAGCATGAGCGGGACTCAGGTTCAATCCTCAGTACCACATAAAAATAAAAGCATTGTGTTGTGTCCATCTACACCTAAAAAATAAATATTAAAGAAAAAAGAATTGATTTATTTTAATGATAGTAAAGAAAGAAGAATGGGTAATAGGTAAGAAAAGGAAAAACATTGTGAGGAAGAAATAAATCAGATTATGTAAGAAGAATAGGCAAAAAATAACTGGAATATATTTGTCCTGAGCACCAAAGAGAATAATGGGACTGTTGCTAATGCCAGTTTGAAAAGGAGTTGACTTGAGTAGGATATGTAAGGGAATAGTCGAAGAGTTAGGAAGAGAAAACTGAGGAACATTTCAGGAAATAAAGTATGGGTAATAGTGTCAGACTCTACTGAGAAGTCAAGGAGAATAGAAGTAAAAATAAAAATACATAGGTTAGGATGATTGGTGAACCTGGTAGACAGAAACAGTCAAAGAGTGAGATACAAAAGCATACTTTAATTAAAAGAGAAGTAGAGAAGGATGGAGAAAGCAGTCTAAACTTTTTTAAAACCTACTATGTTCCATTATCCTATACAGAATTGAAAAATTGAGACTTAATGAGTTAAGAAGTTTAATTTTGAAAGGAAGGAGCAATATAAGACTTTTATGACAAAAGTTGGAGAATTTCAAGTTTCCTTTTTGCTTTTTTTAATTTATTTTTGAACTGTAAGTATGTAGAAGGAATCTGAATATTATCAAGTCCTTCTGTTTACATTTTATATGATTTATGAAATGCTGAGAATCTGTTTACTTCTTTTTAAAACCAAAAACTATAATTTTTCTCTTAAATTTTGCCTATCTGGTAATGCTGTCAAAACAACTCTGACATTCTAAATTACAAATATATAGGAAACTGACAAATGTTTTATTAGTACATGAATTTGGGGTTGTTGTTTTTTTTTTTTTTTTTTAACCCATGTATTAGTACTATAATTACCACTTGATTTTGAGGGCAGAATAGTAACTGTGTGTAACTGATCTCCATATGAGTTAAACTCTTAGAAGCACAATGACAAACAATGATGAACTCATAGGTATGTTTTCTGATGCAGTATGGCTTTATCATAAAGGTCACATATACTCTATAAGAAAACTTCAAGGATTTTCATTTGGGTACACTAAAAAATTCACCTCTTACCTCTTAAGTTAGTATGGTGTAAGTTATCATAAAAATCTTCTAAAATAGGTATAAGATTATTTTATAAACTCTGTTTCTGTCCCCAACCCTTTTCTTTCTTATCTACCTTTCTTCCTCTTTCTTTCCTTCTGCCTTCCTTCTTCCTCCCGTCTTTTTTTTTAATCCATCCCCTCTTTTATTTCTCTTTGTCTCTCTTTAACATTAACTGAGGTGAAAGTGCCCTGTAATATTTTTTCTAAAACGTTTTTTTGGATGGGTTTTTAGGCTATCCACTAAATGTGTGTACCTTTTTTTAAAATTTACAGAAAACAGAAGTGACTATGCTCTTGTATATAGCAGACAATCTAGCCTGTTTTCCATACCAGACACAGGAAGAGCCGTTGTTTATAATGCATCATATAGACATTACACTCTCAGTTTCTGGTAGTAACCTACTGCAGTCATTCAAGGAGGTAAGTTACACACATTACTATTCTTAATGAATCTTTCAAAATACAGGCATGCTGTTTTCATTGTTTTGTTTTTCATTTTTATTCTTTCACAATATATTAAATCTTTCTAAATTAACTTATTGAAATCTGGGCAGTCCTTGAATTGGGAGAGGAAGTGGGTTACCATTTCTAGTCAGAAAGATCTAAAACCATCCATTTCTAGATCACTTAGGTGATTTTATAAAATATACACACATGGATTATTCTGATAAGCCATCCCACTTCTTATTTCTCATCTTAAACAACAACCTTAAGTGTTTCATTTTCATTCATATATCCATTTAAACCTCATTTTAGAACACCTTACTATTCTGTAAATCTTGTGCTGTAGGTCATAATAGTGTACATAAAGATATGTAGATGTGAGTATATAGCCTACTTATAGAGAAACATTAAATTCATAATACCATTGATCACCTTGTCCTTCAGCAACAGCTTCATAATGGAGTTATAGCATTTTACATGTCCAAAATCTTATAAACCTTGTCTTTTCTGTTATGACTTTTAGAAAATTTTAATTAATTATAAAAGCACCCTTAACATAGTTAAGCACTCAGTAAATTCTTTAAAAGTTGAATGGAATATTTTTATGTGCTTGATAATGCAATTAGATCTCATTTTACAGTAGTAGTGCTCGAAACAGCCTTGTCAAACCAGTAAGTCAGGGAAATTGTTTAAGCTATTTTATTAATTTTAAGCTATCTTAAATTATTTAAGCTATCTGGAATTAAAGAAGTATTTAAACCCTTGCTAATTTAAGTGTGAACCTCAGACTAGAAGCACTAGGTTTACCCAAGAGCTTATCAGAGCTGCAAAGCCTCAGACCCCACACTAGCCCTGCTGAAATGCCCATCTGCATTTTTAACAAAATCCATAGGTTATTAGTATGCCCATTAATGTTTGAGAACTTAATGATTATACAGAAATTTTAGCCATCATGCTTATTTTATTTTGTTACATTTGTAAATAGAATTGTAACATTTTTCCTTTTTTATGTCGAGGTATTGGGGTGCACTACCACTGAACTACATTCCCAGCCCTTTTTACTTTTTATTTGGAGAATTGCCAAGGCTGTCTTAAACTTGCCATCCTCCTGCCTTTGCTCCAGAGTCACTGGGATTGGAGACCTGTGCCACCAAACCCAGCCTATTTTATTTCTCAGCAGTTAACATTTTGAATAATTGTTTTTGTAATTAAGTTATCCTCCCCATTCCACCACATAAACCCAGTTGACTTAGAGCTAAAATTTTCAAAAAGTACAGAGAAACAGGATTTAAGTTTTCAAGGAGTAGTTTGATAGATGCTGAGGATGTTTAAGCCTACTGTATTCTCATTTATATAATTGCTTTATATAAATGGCATGCCTCTGTACCAAACTGATACTTTTGTAGAACTATCTTTCATTACTATCCTTATGAGAAAATTGTTTTTCCTTCTAGTGATATTTCAAAGGGGTATTTTGAAATTCAGAGGTATTTCAGGGGAGAGGAGGGTGGCTATTTTATATGATTTTACTTATTATAAGTCTTGGGACCTAACTTTTCCCCAAGACATACTTCTCCAATTGTTTATAGGAAGTCATGGGCTTTATAAAATGTTAGTTTAAGGAAGATTTTTTTAAGTTATTGAATGGAACATACTTACATCTGTTAGTGGTAATTTATTTTTATTATTTTTCAAACGGAAGAATTTCCTCTTTCTTTCAGTCTATGGTAAAGGACAAAAGGAAAGAGAGAAAATCATCACCTAGTAAGGAAAATGAGTCAAGCGAGAGTGAAGAAGAAGTTTCCAGGCCTCGGAAATCGCGGAAACGTGTAGATTCGGATTCAGATTCAGATTCAGAAGATGATATAAATTCAGTGATGAAATGTTTGCCAGAAAATTCAGCTCCTTTAATTGAATTTGCAAATGTCTCCCAGGGTATTTTATTGCTTCTCATGTTAAAACAACATTTGAAGAATCTCTGTGGATTTTCTGATAGGTAAGTTTACATAAGCAGTGAGAGGAAACCAAAAATTCACTCTGTTCAAATAATAAAGAAATATAAACCTAATTTTTATTGCATGCTTATCTTAATATTGGAAATAGTTTTGGTAAAAAAAAAAAAAATGCATGAAGTGGTGAATGCCCGTAAGCCTAGCGACTCAGAAGGCTAATAAGGCTGGAGGATCACAAGTTCAAGGTCATCCTAGGCAACTTAGACCCTATCTCAAAATAAAAAGGATTGGGGGTGTAGCTCAGTGGTAAAGTGTCCCTGGGTTCCATCCCCAGTATCAAAAATTAATTAATTAATTACAATTTTTAAAATTAAAAATGCACAAATTGCCATGCATGGTGGCTTGTACCTCTGGCCCCAGCTACTTGGGAGGCTAAGTCAGAAGAATCACAAGTTTGAGTCCAACCTGGGCAACATTAGGCATCATTGAGATGCTGTCTGTTTAAAAAAATGTTAAATAAATACACAAATATATGAATTGGTCAGTCAATCTCATGATCCTGAATTCAACCCCAGAACGAACGTGATCCTTTTTATTATTACATAATATTCCACTGTGTAATTCATAAGGAACTATGAAATCAAAATAGATATAAATCAGGGTGGGGATTTAGCTCAGTTGGTATAGGGTTTGTCTTGCATGCACAAGGCCCTGGGTTCAATCCCCAGTAGCACAAAAACAAGATATAAATCAACTAGGCTGAGCTCTAAGAGACCCCATGCTTGCCTTCGTGTGTATGGGTGTGTGGGGGGTTGTGTTACTGGGTATTCTGGGGATTGAACACGGGGGTGTTCAGCCACTGAGCCTACATCCCCAGTCCTTTTCATTTATTTTGGGATGGAGTCTCCATAAGTTACTGGGTCTGGCCTGTAACTTGTGATCCTCCTGCCTCCGCCTTCCAAGTTGGTGGGATATGGGCATGCGCCATCATACCTGGTTGCCAGATAATCTTTATAAAGTAGGAGATGGAGAAGTGCTAATTATTATGAATGTTATTAGTCACTAAAGGTATCTTTAGTATTCTTGACATGTCTTACAGTCTGAAACCTTAGAATAGGAATCAAAAATTCAAATTTAATAAGAGACAAATAATGAAATAAGTGGACCAGGTCAATGGCCAACTAGAAAGAGTATGTTTCATGTAAAAGGATCACTTAAGTGGACATTTTTAGGACTTAGGGATGTAACTCAGTGGTAGAATATATCACTAGCATCTGGAAAGCCCTACGCTTGATCCCCAGCACCCAAAAAAAAGGACGCTTCTCGGTAATGCGCTCGCCTGGCATGCACGGGGCGCTGGGTTCGATCCTCAGCACCACATAAAAATAAAATAAAGATGTTGTGTCCACTGAAAACTAAAAAATATATATTTAAAAAAAATTCTCTCTTTCTCTCTCTCTGTTTTAAAAAAAAAAAAAAAAAAAAAAAAAAGGTGCTTCTTAGGTTTTCATTCACATGTTGCCCCAGGAGAAGTGGGTAGAGTTCCTACATTTTCAAGAGAAATTTAAACTATTTTTTTCTAACACGGTGCTGCAGATTGAACCCAGAGTCTTCACACACACTAAGCATGTGCTCTATCACTGAACTACATCCCCAGCTTTAGAAATTCAGAATTTTGTGATTGATAGGTAAATCTTAGCAACTAATCTAGAGTAACTTAAAACCTTATAAGATCTTGGCAGTGTAAAGGAGTTGGAAAGATTTGTAATCAGAGTTGCTAGTAATCTGAAACAAGTTTATAAACCATCAGTCTGGCTGCTGTGCAAAGAATGAATAGGCGGAAGGCAGCAAGCAGAGGGCAAGCCAGCTAGGTTTTAGTAAGTCATTGTACTAAAGCTGCCTTGTAATCACAGTATTATAAAACAGACATGAGAAACTAATTTCATTAAAAGAATATTTCTTATCTATAATCAGATTTCTCCAAATTTGGTGCTTCCTTACATCCAGGTATTTTTTTCTCCATCCCCATCCTTTTGATGCCTCTATTTAAGACAAACACTGATAGAAACAAGATAAAATTATTTTTTCAATCTTTGTTTCTTATTTCTTTTTTAAAATTATATTTTTATGTCCAAGTTCATTAGTTGAAATCTATGTAATAAAAATGTTGTTAATAAACAAATTTAACTTGAATCAGTTTAAATGTAAGCACCTGAAAATTTTTTAAGCTTTTGGTTTTATTTTCCCAAAACAGTAAAATTCAGAAATACTCTCCATCTGAGTCTGCAAAAGTATACGATAAAGCAATTAACCGAAAAACAGGAGTTCATTTTCATCCCAAACAAACACTGGACTTCCTGCGGAGTGATATGGCTAATTCCAAAATCACTGAAGATGTGAAGAGGAGTATAGTAAAACAGTATCTAGATGTGAGTAGTAAAACTGAAAATATTTCTTTCTCATTATGACTGTTTTGGAAAGTACATTTTCAGGAGAGAGATAGCTGTCTCATTTACATGTAAGCTTCGTGAACTATCAATTTATTATTCTCTGTATAGTTTTAATAAGGTACTTTAAGAGTGACTTTCCTTTTGCACCCACTACATCATAATTATTGTTCCTTAGGAAAAAACAGTTCATAGATAAAATATGAAAGATTATAGTAAAAGTGTGTGTATTTTTAACTCAATGGATTATATGTTATATTTCATAAAGGAACAACTGTGAACAATCCTCTTTTTACCTTTGGCTATTCTGTTCTCCTTTCTGACAAGCAATATTACTTTTCATGTATTCTTACATGAGTAATATGTTACATATTTATATATCTATGTATACTTACTTACAAAGTATGTGAGACAGTGTGTACAAAATGTGCTTAAATGTCTTTAAGTATTTAAATTCATAGAAACAGAAAGTAAAATCTAGGTTGCCAGGGTCTGGGAGGAAGAATGGATAAGTAGTTAACTGTTATTAATGAGTATAGGGTTTGTGTTTAGAATGATAGAAAAGCGGGGCTTTTTTATTTATTTATTTTTATGTGGTGCTGAGGATCAGACTCAGGGCCTTGCACATGCTAGTTGAGCACTCTACTGCTGAGCCACAACTCCAGCTCCAAGTTTTGTATTTTAATCTGCTCAAAGCAATAGCTGAACATAAGTCATATCAGCTTTTTGACTAAGAATGAAGTCTACACAATGGTCATATTATTCACACATTTTACTAATATTTTACTCTAAATTTTTTTTTAAGTATTTTAGTTCTCTTTTGTGCATGGTGAGAGAAAGGGATTCAGTTTCATTTTGTTGCATATGGATTTCCAGTTCTCCCAGCACCATTTGTTGAAGATGCTATCCTTTCTCCATTGCATGCTTTTAGCACTTTTGTCTGATATAAGGTAGTTGTAATTTTGTGGATTGGTCTCTGTGTCCTCTATCCTGTACCATTGGTCTACCCGCCTGTTTTGGTACCAGTACCATGCTGTTTTTGTTACTATTGCTCTATAGTATAGTTTGAAATCTGGTATCGATATACCTCCTGTTTCACTCTTCCTGCTTAGAATTGCTTTAGCTATTCTGGGTCTTTTATTTCTCCAGATGAATTTCATGATTGCTTTTTCTATTTCTGCGAGGAATGCCATTGGGATTTTGATTGGCATTGCATTAAACCTATAGAGTACTTTTGGTAGTATGGCCATTTTAATGGTATTAATTCTGCCTATCCATGAACAAGGTATATCTTTCCATCTTCTGATCCTGCAATTTGTACACATGGAAAAATGAGAATTCATACCCTATTTGAATCAAATGTATGATATGTCGGGATCATTGTATTGTCTTGAGCAACTAATAAAAAAAAAAGCAAAAAAAAAGAAAATCTATAGCTTTCAAACAGAAAAAAAAAGTATTTTAGTTCTCATTTTGAATTCTTCACCATTCTTTGTTTCCTTTTTCCTCTTGTTTTGTCTTAGCAGAGAACAAAGAGGGCAAAGAACTAAAAAGATGTCTAACCGTATTTCTAATCACCTGAGTACTTGATGACTTAGACCAAGAGTTAGCAAACTATGGCTTATGGGCCAAATCTGACCCATTGCCTGTTTTTTTGTTGTTGTTGTTGTTTGTTTGTTTTTGTTTTGTTTTAATGAAGTTTTAGTGAGATAGCCATGCTTAGTCTATAGCTGCTTTCTACAACAGTGGTAAAGTTGCATAATAGTGACTTAAGGTTTGCAAACCCAGAAATACTTATCCGACTCTGTTTACCAACAGTTATTTTGAACAGTAAATGTGGTCTTTTCACCCACTACTGCCATAGGATACTGTATGCCATAATATACATTTAGGAATTTGACAATCTTGTGTGAAATATTTACTTAAAACTCTGAATTAATATCTATTTTTTTATAGTTCAAACTTCTCATGGAACATCTAGACCCTGATGAAGAAGAGGAAGAAGGAGAGGTGTCAGCTAGCACAAATGCTCGGAACAAAGCAATTACCTCGCTGCTTGGAGGAGGCAGCCCTAAAAATAATACAGCAGAGACAGAAGATGATGAAAGTGATGGGGAGGATAGAGGAGGAGGCACTTCAGGGGTGAGGCGGAGGAGGAGTCAACGTATTTCGCAGCGTATTACGTAAAATGATTTTTATGTGCTTATATATGTCAGTCTATTAAATGTACACCAAGTAATGTAATACTTATAAGAGAAAACATTTTGTAGATAGAGATTCTCTACCTAACCATTTATATACATCCTTTTGTAGAAAGTTTAACATAAAAGATAATAAAAAAAAAAACAGAAATGAGATTTATGCAGCAAAAAGGGTTATTAATTTTTCTTTGAATTGTATTAACGTGTGTTATCCTTTTTATTGTTGCTAAGTTTTATGTAGCTTTATGGTTCATATGTATATATAATTTTATATCAAGAGTAAAGACACGGGTACAAATTAAGAGTTTTATGGTTTTACAAGTATATTGTTAACCCCTTGGCGCTGGCGGTCACGGTGCGTCTCATTGCCGGCAATGGAAGTGTGCTGGGAAATCCCAACTCCCGGCGTCAAGGGATTAAAAGCAATAAAAACAATAATTTCACTAAAATTCTTTTGTGTAACACTTCGTCTTTTTTCCCCCCCTCCCAATGTTTTAGTCATTGAGAAGGTCAAAACGAAATTCAGACTCTACGGAGTTGGCAGCACAGATGAATGAAAGTGTTGACGTCATGGATGTCATCGCTATTTGCTGTCCAAAGTACAAAGATCGACCACAAATTGCAAGAGTAGTACAGAAAACCAGCAATGGCTTCAGTGTTCAGTGGATGGCAGGCTCCTACAGTGGCTCCTGGACTGAGGCTAAGCGCCGTGATGGCCGCAAACTGGTGCCTTGGGTAGACACTATTAAAGAGTCAGACATTATTTACAAAAAAATTGCTCTAACGAGTGCTAATAAGCTGACTAATAAAGTTGTTCAGACTTTACGATCCCTGTATGCCGCCAAGGATGGGACTTCCAGCTAATGAATTTGTACATGCAGCCAAATTTACAGGAATTTTTTTTAAAGGCAGAAAAACTTGAAATATCAACATTCTGGCAAAAAAAAAAAAATCAGTTTTTTGAAGAGTAAGAGTGGAACCTGGGATGCAGGAACAAAAGAAGGAAATGTTGGGCAAACATTTTTGTGGGAGCTCCCTTCGCTGTTGTGCAGCAGAAACAGATTCTCAGTTCATTTTTACTCCCACTGTATTATAGTTTAACAAAAATTGTTTATATCTTGGAAAAAAACTTTCTGTTTAAAAAAAATAAACAAGTGAATGTTGGAAATTAGTCTGTTAATGTTCTTAATAAAGTGTTCTTGGAGTTTAACCTAGCAGCGGATGGCTTTCTTTAGCTTAGCCCAGTTTCCAGGGAAGCATTGTTTTTTCCAGGCTGTAAAATGGCAGAATCTCCTGGATATATAATTTATTATGTTGAAAAAAAAAAAAAAAGCATGCAGTATCTATGACCTATCTGCAGAAGGAGTTTTTGTAAATGTAGATTTTGTTGTATTAGGTCACCCTGAAAACAATACAAGAAAAGGGATCCCCAGGCAATCTGGTGGAGCGAATACTGCAATAAATTTTTTTACTTCTCTTTGTTACTTGTCTGTTTCCATTTGAATTTCTTATTGTAAAAAATCTGTTTAAATCCATTTATATTATTTTGCAGTCTTATGTAAAATTTATTATATCACTGATTTTCAAAGCAAAACATAAAAATATTGTTTATACAGTTTGTATAGGCTGACTTCTGAATAATTGGTATCTTATTATTTTCATTCCCATAAGAGGGTGTAAACAATTAACTCCAGGGTTTTATTGTATCCTGCAATATTTAGTATTAACTATATATGATTTAGCACTGTGCCAAACACATTTTCAAGAGTACATTTTGATATAAAAAGAAACTATAGTTTATTCCTTGTATGCTTCAATTTCTTTCTAGTGATGTCATAATGGTAATATTTATTTTTTAAACCTTGGGGAAAGGTAACAGTTCCTCTATTTTGAAAAAACAGCATTTCTCTTTAAATGATGCCATGCTATTTTAGAAATAGAATGAAGATGAATGTGACACTTCATCATTACACACATTTTTCACAGATTATTTTTTAATGCTGAAAGAGTAATTTTACTAGTTGAAATATTTCTTCATTTTCTATTATAAATGTTTTATCATACATTTTTGGGGAGCAATTGTCATTTATACATTAGTTACTACAAATACCTTGACTAAATTGGGAGAAGGGTATTTAGCCTTAGATCTACATCGTTGATACTCAGAAAAATAGTAATGTCTAAAATTTACAGTGGATGAGGTCTGTTTCAAGTTTATTTTTAAAAACTGTGTACTTATTAACACTTTGAAAAAAAGTTGACTTAGCTCTAAAATGCTAAGCTTCATGAATCTGGCAAGTAATGAAGGTATTCAATTTGTGAGGAAGAATGACTGCCACAAAATACCTTTTTGTGAACACCTATTAAACCACTGTGAAAATAACTTTTCAGGATCTATTTCCTATGTGGAATTCTTTCAGAATGCTTTCTTGAAGGAAGTGTTTTCATTTTTTTCCTCATAATTGCATGTTCCCTTCCCTTTTACTGTGAACTCTTTGCGACAAAACTAGATTGGGTTTTTTCCCCTCAGAATTTGTCATTTTGTATTAAAAATGGATTTGAGGAAGCCTATAAAAACAATAATATCAATAAGAGTAAAATACCAGTTAGAGAAAATATAAAGTTCAGCCTAGAGTACTAAAGAATAAAAATGTGAGTAAAAAAAAACAACTTTCTATCCTATATGTTTGGTAGTGTTGCATGTTGTCATTTTATTCTCACAAAACCCCTACTAATTAAAACATTTTATCCCCATTTTGTACATGAGAAAATGGGCTCAGAGAATTCAGTAATTTGCTATTTAATGTCACAATAGAAATTTAAATCTGGAATTGGAACAATTGTGTCTCATTACTTTTTTTACACATTAAGCATTAAGATAGAGTATCTTTACTCAAAGTAAACCAGTTTCTAAAGGATCCTTGCAGCATAGCTACTTGGGAATCCTATTTAAAGTAAGCTTTAGAAAATGGATTGCACAGTAATAAGTGTTCTGTTGCCTATGATGATCACGGGTGAATTGCTGTGTTTGTTGTTCATTGAAATTTTAGGAATTCGAAGGTTTGGAGTTTTCCGTATATTCTAAGGACTGGTATTTTATGTATGAGTAATACAAGCTGAATGTTAATGGATAGGATTCAACTCTTAATGTATAGCCAAAGTTTTCAGAAAGTTGAAGATTTCTCAAAGATGATTTTTTTTAAATATTTATTCACAATACCTTTATTTCACTCATTTATTTTTTACGTGGTGCTGAGGATCGAACCCAGGGTCCCACGCGTGCGAGACCTGCGCTCTACTGCTGAGCCACAACCTCAGCCCTCCAAGAAGATTTTTTTTAAGATCTAGGAATATAATTTGGTGGTAGGACACTTGTTTAGTATGCTTGGGGCCCTGGTCTTAATCCCTAGCACTACAAGACTTTTATGTCTTTAAAGTTAAGACCTTAGAAATGTTCCAGTACATCTGTATACACACACATATGTGTGTGTGTATATATATATTAGTATGAAATTTAAGTTTTCTTATTCAATTTGTCTTATTATTTTAAGACATTATTTAATGTCTAGTTTTTAAAGACATTTATACCAAAATATACATGGCAGAAAATTTAGAGATCTATAGAATTTTCTAGAATTTCATAATCTCTAATAGAAATGCTGTGCTTTTAGAGAAACGTGATGTGTGTGTGTGTGTATGTGTGGTGAAGACAGGTAAGTCAAGTTCATTTGTGCCTAATGGGTTTCATAATCAGCAAGCACATTTATCATATTTTTGTATTTATTTTTAGTTGTAGATAGACACAATGCCTTTATTTTGTTTATTTCTATGTGGTGCTGAGGATCGAATCCAGTGCCTCACTCGCATGAGGCAAGCGCTCTGCCTTTGAGCCACAATTCCAACTCTATCATTTTCATTTAGAAAGTAAACCAAACCAGGGAAATCCATGGTTCTGTGCAACACACACACACTTTTATTTGCATAAAAAATATGATCACTGCACTGATATCCAGGTGGTCTTCATCTTCAGAACTAATAGTATGGAATAAGTTAACTTTGGCAAATATAAAAGTCCTCAGACTGCTCACTTAAAATAATAATGTCATTTGTAGCACTCAATAATTTTTGCTCTATTAAAAATCCTACTTGGGAGTGTGTGTAGCTCAGTGAAAGAGTGCATGCTTAGCATGCATGAGGTTCTGGGTTCAGTCCCCAGCACCACCACCTCAAAAAACCCTACTTTTTGCTGTTTATCGTGCTTATTTTAAGACCAAATTTTCATCCCCTAGCTAATTTTTCTCATAGCAAACATCACACATTGATTCTACTAATTTTATTTGTTTTTTTTTTGTTTGTTTGTTTGTTTTCTAAAAATACCCCTTGCTGTCTGTATTGGTCCTTTCTAAGAAAAGTAAAATAGAAATTTAGGGTGATAGAAAGGTCACTGACCAAACAATAGCTTTGTGGCAAAGCACTTACCTTGCATTCAGGAAGCCTGAAATTCAATCCTCAGGTTAAAAAAAAAAAAAAATCCAGTTTCTGTTACAAAAATGCTGTTAGTTTTACATGACAATGTGGTTATCACCAAACCATTCTTTTTAAAATCTCATTGTACATGGCTTCATTGCTCAGAGTAGTATGGTACAGTGTAAGTTGTACCCTGTGTGTTCCCCTCCCCCATATTTTTTTAAACAAAGCCAGGCATCGAATTGTTTCATCTATAAATTTGTTAAATATTAATGTTCCCTTAACATCAAATATCCCATATGCATTCAGGTCTTTAATTTTCTAGCCAGGTATGGACCTGTAGTCTGGGCTTTTTGGAAAGCCAAAGCAGGAGGACAGTTTGAGCCCAGAACTTGAAAACAAGCATGAACAGCACAGCAAGACCCCATCTCAAAAAAAAAAAAAAAAAAAAAAAAATTTGTCTCAAGTGTTATATATTTTTAGGTGGTGGTGTGTTTTTTCATCTGTCTTTGTTTTCTTGCAAAGTTTTTTATGAAAAAAAAAATTTTTTCTTTAGTTCTTAAGAAAAATAATTGATTCTAAATGGAAGAACTATAGTTACTTTGGGTTTTACCCCTTTT
Source organism: Marmota flaviventris (assembly GCF_047511675.1). NCBI lineage: Eukaryota > Metazoa > Chordata > Mammalia > Rodentia > Sciuridae > Marmota > Marmota flaviventris. The sequence continues at coordinate 146,866,668 of NC_092502.1, forward strand.
TCTTTATCTGAATTATAGATTTGAGCAGTACTGGATCTTCATATCCCATAATTTTTAAAATGCAGGAATCATACAATAAGAGATCTGGGAAATCTTTCAATCCAGATGTTCTTACTTTTGAAATTTATGAACCCCTTTGACAATCTAATCAAAATCTCCCCTCAGAAAATGAAAAATTCACACCCAGAATTGTGCCTACAATTTTAGGGGATTATTCATGATTATTCCTATTCCAATTCCATATATGACTTGTGAAAACCTGGACTACACATTTACCAGTCCTGTTCAAACACTTCTTTCTATAAAGCGAAATTGAGGCTAAAGAGGTGACCTGACGCCCATAAGCTGTAGACCTTATTAGTACTAGAATCGAGAGCAACTGCAGCTTCTTATCTCCCAGATGAGCTGCTCTTACAATGAAGATTTCATCTCAGAAATTCTTCATTCAGGCTCCTGATAAGATCTAAATGTGGGCTACATAACGACTTAACTTGTTGATTTGATTCTTAGATTTTGTGATGCCTACCATTGTGTTAGATAAATGGGGAATAGAAAATAAGGAATTTTATCATGTATTTTTATTAATTGTTTTCCACATTACCTGTTGATGTACAGGATTAAAACTTTAAAAAAAAACTTAATTGGTAAAGAAAAAAAAAGTGTTTTGAAATCAGAAGACACAGTCTGCAGCCATGTGTTTTTGAAATCAAGTGTAAAATGAAGTTTGGTGAATAAAATCACTTAGCATCTTAGATGGAAGCTGTATTTAAAGAAATCCATAGCTATTTTTGTATGTATTCATATATGTACATCATTAGAACATTAAGTGGGAAATAGAACCCCACCTTCAAGTGGGAACAGCAGTAGAGGAGAGGAACAGGGATACATGTACAATATCAAAAGACAAAGCTATACAGAGGAGGGATAAGTGTGCAATTTTGATTAATAATGTAATTTGATTGTTTTAATGTTTAGGCATTTGAAGGGCTTTAAGGTGTTAATGAAAGCCTACTGCTATGCAGAGGATAGATTTAAGGGTGTCAAGAAGTAAAGGACACTAACAATAGTCTCAGCAACTGCAGTAGGATGATGATGGCACTGGGAATAAAAAAGGATCAGAGTGATTACAGATGAATCTAGAAAATAAAAATAGGACATGACAGTTGATTGAGGTAAATGCACACAGAAGTGTCAAGGATAGACCAGGTTTCTCTAGCTTCAGTGAATAGTTTCGATTGGCCCACAGTTTGCTTCAATATTTGAACATTCAGTTGATGTGCAGAAGGAATATGCACAAGTGCAAGACTTGCAGAGGTGAAGCCTGGACTGCACTATGTTTGGGAGTTATCAGCACGTAAGCTATAGAACAAGAGTAGCACAGAGCAAAAAAGAACTTAGGAGCCTACCAACATATAAAGTATGATAGGAGGAAATTAATTCTTAGGGTGAGTCTGGAAAGAATGCAGGAAACATGAACCAAAAAAGTTCAAGAAAAAGCTGAGTGCCATGGTACATATCTTTGATCCCAGTGACTATAATTGGGAGACTGAGGCAAGAGGGATCACAAGTTCCAGGCCAGCCTGGGCAAAAAATAAAAAAGGATTGTGATGTGGCTCAATGGTAGAGTACCCTTGGGTTCAATCCCCAGTGGCAAAAAAAAAAAACACAGAAGGGAAAAAAAAGTGGAAACGTAGTGGTGAGACCAAGACTGAAAAATGTGAGATCTGATGTTCAGGATGTATATTTTAGCCTTTAGGAGAGGAATATCAGAGGCCATGAGAACAGAAGCCAGATTGTAGCTAAATTGGAATTGGGAAATGAATGAGAATCTTGAGGACAGTGACAGAGCAGGGAAGGAAATAATACAATACCTAAATTCTGAGAAGGGCAGCTGGAGAAGAAAGCTGATAATAAAGGGCTTCGTGTGCCACATTCAAAGATTTGGAAGGACTTTAAAATTTTTAAAAATTTTAAAGGACAATTTTAAAGGACTTTGAAGAGTATGAAATGGCCTGTGCATTAATCAGTGGCTGCAGTGGACAGCATTGTGGTGATGCTAAACTGTATGATTGTGCTATTTTTTTAATACTTATTTTTTAGTTGTAGATGAACACAATACCTTTATTTATTTTTATGTGGTGCTGAGGATAGAACCCAGGGCCTCACAGGTGCTAGGAGAGCGCTCTACCGCTGAGCCAAAACGCCATCCCTGATTGTGTTATTTCTCTCCAGCAATGTTCATTGAGCCAGATTTGGGAGGAGGCATAGTTGAAGAGCTAAATTGGGAGCAAATGGGAGGCTGAATGTTCAGAGGTCTACATCAAGTGAAAGAGCAAGTATAATAGGAACAGCAGACAAGGAATGATGGGACGACAGAGTCAGGGAAAGAGGTGTATGAGATTTCTAGAGAGTGGTTCTGGAGGTGAGGCACAGTGTTCCCCAACAGGGAATGAGTCAAGTGAGAAGATAGAGGTCTGGCACTGAAGTCTGCACTCCTTTCTTGAGCTAAAGCATTGGCTTATTCTTTCCAGCCACTCTAACAGATTGTCCTAGAGATCATTAGGTACTGACACTCATTCTATCATTTTTATTTGTGCAGATTCCATCATTCCTTTTCTTTATTTTTTTTTTCCTTTTTATTTGGGGCTGGGGATTGAACCCATGGCCTTATACATGTGGCAAATTCCATTGTTTGACAAGAATTTACTTGAGTGCTTGTGGACCCATTGGCAATAAGCTTGCATTCTAGTAGTTGTAATTATACTACAAAGTATACAGTATCCGATCATTTAATTACAACTGAGGTGAGTGAAAGAAAAAGTAATAGAAGTCGGTGATCAGAAACGCTTCCTTCTCCAAGTGAAAGTCAGCCTCAGATAAAGCCTGACGTATAATGGATATAATAGATACCAAATAATGTTGGTTGACTCTTTTTTTTTAGAATTTTTTAATATTTATTTTTTAGTTTTCGGCGGACACAACATCTTTGTTTGTATGTGGTGCTGAGGATCGAACCCGGGCCGCACGCATGCCAGGCGAGCATGCTACCGTTTGAGGCACATCCCCAGCCCCTGGTTGACTCTTGATAAATACAAAATGACAATTTTTTTTTTTTTCTCTCAGCAATTCATTACTTAAGGGAAAAGAATAGGTGAAGGGAGGTGTTATGGTTTAGATCGTAAATGTCCTCTGAGGGCTCACGTGTTGAAGGCTTGGTTCCCAGCTGGTGACACTATTGGGAGGTGGTGGAACCTTTAAGAGTTGGGGTTAGGTCATTGGGGGCATGCACTTGATGGGAGTATTGGGAGCCTGGCCCATTCCTCTCTCTCTTCACTTCCTGGATGTTACAAGCTCCTATTATATGCTGCCAAACCACAAACCCAAAGTAACATGACCAAGAGACCATGGACTGAAACCATGACCCAAAGTTAACCTTTGTCCTTTGTCTATTTTAGGTATTTTGTCACAGTGATGGAAAGCTGACCAACCCAGGAGGAGAGGAAGAAGGAACACATGGCCTGTAGCAGTTCCAAGGAATGGCAGGGAAGAAAAGAAAGAATGAGGAGGCTGACTAAAAGAGAAGGGCCAACTCGTGCTTCTGCAAGCAATGTTAAGGATGTCCAATGAACCAGCCGTGAAAGAGGTTAAGATGGGTGGGAGTGAAAAGGAGATTTACATGTGTGGAGTCCAATTCGCATTTTCAAAAGACCTACAGCCAGGTGCTGTGGTGCACGCCTATTATCCCAGCCATTCAGGAGGTTATGGCAGGCGAATCGATAGTTGGAGGCCAGCCTTGACAACTCAGTGAGGCCCTAAGCAACTTAGCAAGACTCTGTCTCAAAATAACAAATAGAAAGGGCTGGGGAGGTAGCTCAGTGGCAAAGTGCCCCTGGCTTCAATCCCCAGTACCACAACCTATAATATTTTTAAAATTTTAAAAATACCACTACAATTTATGGAATGATTGGAGGGGGGTGATGGTGACAGGCTGGAGTGATAGTAATGGAAGAAGAGGAATGAACTCATTTATAGACTGTTTATGAAGTTACATCAATCACATTGTTTTGTTTGGTTATTTGAATTGTAATGAGATAATTGGTGTAAATTTCCTTAGGAAGGTAAGGGTATTTATCCACATAGAAGACAAACTGACGGACCCTTTGGTTCATCTACAGAACAGCCCAAGAATAATAACTATGATTTGAAAAGAAGAAATAAATTAACAGATGGTGTTATCTAGAAAGGAGAAAGGTCTTACTGGATTTCTGCATGATTTCAATCAATTACACCTTTAAGATCCTGCCTTTCATACAATTCAAAGTAATTGTATAAACTATTGATACAAACTATGAGTAGACAGGATTTTAGCGCAGTATTAAAGTTTATTTTATTTAATACTTTCATTTTTCTAACCAACCTTAGGGAAATAATGCCTTGCCCCACCCTTCCCCACCCAGTTCAGTCCTTCTGTGTAGTGGCAACTATTTTGAACCCTTAGCTCTTTCTTGGGGTCATTATATCTATATTTCTAAAGAATATATTCTTAAAATTTATGAATTCAAAATCTATATATTGAATTAGGATTGGCTTTTTATGATGGATAAAGACTTGGCTCTCATATCTCCCCTCCTCAATATGGGTATCAATATATTTAATAAGCATTTAAGTAATATAAAACTATGTAAATATTTTTCAATCATAACCAAAACTTAATGTTATCACGAATATTTTTTTCTTGTGTGCTTTTATTTCTGCTTCAGTAAAATTGCTTTGTTTCTTCACTCATATTTTTTTCATAAATAGAAATATTTAATTCTTTTGGAATGCTTGTAGACATAATTCGTCCTTTGTTTGCTTTGTGGTCCTGGAGAATGAACCAGGGGCATTTTAGCACTAAGCTAAATCCCCGGACCTTTTTTTTTTTTTTTTTGAGACAGGGTCTCACTACGTTGCCAAGGATGGACTTGAACTTGTGATCCTCTTGCCTCAGCTTCCACAATGGTGGGATTACAGGTGGCACACCTGGTAGCATAATTCATTATTTTAGTCTTCCCCCACGCTCTACCCCGACCCACCCCCTGTGCCTCATCAGGAAACTCTGGCCTGGGAATATTCTTTCTTATGCACTAATTAAGACTGGTTTTCTGAGACTGATGCACAGTTGTACCAGTTTTCCTTCCTTTCCCTAGTCAGATCCAAAATCCACCTCGGGAATCCACACCTCCTTTTACCTTAAATGCGCTCAGTTTACTTAAACATATTTTGCTGTAACTCCCTAAGAATGGGTGCACAGACACAAACTTTGGAATCATTAGGTGTGTGGAAATTTCTCTGCTCTCCCTCTCATGATGATAACTGGGTCTAGAACTCCAAGTTTTTCCCTTTGAAAACATTTTACCATAATCTTATAACCTGTGCAGACTGATACCATTCTGTTTGTTCCTTTGTATCTGGCATTTATTCTATCTAGAAACTTTTAGGATATTTTCTGTATTTCACACTGATGTCCCTTAAAGCGTATCACTTTTAAAAATTCCTTTTTCAAGATATGTTGTAGACTTCTTTAATCTGCCCCTAGCACTGAAGAATTTTCTTTAATAAAAAATAAAGAATTTTCTTTAATTTCTTCCCCTTTAGTTTCTTTATCCTCTCTGAAATTTCTGTTACTTATGTTCTTTACTCTTTTTTTAACTCTTGTTATTGAGGCTTTTTCCGTTTTTTAAAAAACCACTTCTTCTATTTCCTCATAATTTCTTTTCTGTATTCTGTGTTTCACATGTGTGTCTGTCTGTATGTGAACATGCACACATGCTGAGAATTAAACCCAAGGTCTCACACTGTTAGACAAGTGCTCTACCACTGGCCCTTGCCTGTTTAATTTGGATTCTCCTTTCTATAGTGTGAATTTTCTCTATGCATCTGGTTATAGCTAACAGTCATTTTATTGTATTTTTATTTATTTTATTTTATGGTACTGCCAATCGAATCCAGGGATACTTTACAACTAAGCTCCATATGTTCCCACCACTTTTTAATTTTTATTTTGAGACAGGGTTTCACTAAGTTGCCCAGCCTGGCCCCAAACTTGGAATCCCCTTGCCTCAGTCCCTCAAGAAGCTAGAATTATAGGCAAGTGCCAACGCACCCAGCCCAACTGTCCACTTAGGCGAAGGTACATTGAGGCACAGAGCATGTAGATGTGGTTCCTCTGGAGGGCTCCACTGGAGGACAATGGCCAGACAATGTTTCTCTGTGAAGTCAGAAAATAAGTATTTTAGGCTTTGCTGTTTATAAGATCTATGTTGCAATTTTGCAACTCCGACCCTGAGGCACCAAAGCAGCCACAAGGAACATGTAAACTGATGGGAAGGTTGTGTCTCAATCACATGGACAGTTGTTTGAAGATGATGTGAACATATTGAGCTAACAGGCTAGAAACCAAGACTATTAGTTCTCTGATAATCTCTGCTCTGCTCTCCTTTATTCATTCTTTCAGGTTTGCTATTTGGAGATAAAATTCCCTAAGAGAAGACTCACTTCCAGCTATGACAAAATAACTAGTACCTGCTCAGCCTACAAAACATATGTGAGATGCCTTCTCCTCGATATCAGACACCATGTGGCACAAGAAGACCTGAGGGGAGTCCCATGGGCCCCCAGCTGTGTGCTTCAGGATATCATCCTGACTCTAGCACAACTCCAAGAAGATGACAGTGCTCCCACTGGTTGAGGAGGCAAAGGTAAGAGTTCAAGGTATTCAGAGTGACTGTCTGCAGGGGAGAGCAACAACAACAACAAAAAAAACCCCTCATATTAGTACGCCATAATCATGGGAAATTTTTTTCCACTTTATTGTGATAATCCTAAGCAGGGTATCTGCTGATATACTATCCTGAGTCCAAAAAGGTATATTTCTTATGAAGCCTTACATTATCTTGCCAAAAGTCCATGTGGAACTTTCCTATGAAGTCTTTTTTAAGGGTTGCACTGCTTGTTTGAATGTAACACTATGTGTGGCTTACCAAAAAGCAGGTTGAAGGAGAACAGATACTCAAAGTTGAGTAGTGTGGGGAATATCTGGGCCCAGACCAGCCAGAGTGGGGTGCTGACACCTCCTTAATTCTCCAGACACACAAAAAAGGATGCCTCAGAATTAAGGGCTGTGCTCTGGAGTAAGGTCTAGAAAGCCAAAAATCAAACCTGGATTTTGGAGATTGTATTCTACCAAGTTAGAGAGATGTGGGATACACCTGGGGCTTTCCTTAAGATGACATTAACAAAATGCTAAGCCTACACATAAGCAAGATGATTAGCCTTGAACTGCCTATACGAATAACAACTATCAGCTCTTCAGTGGAAACTAACAGAATCCAGATCTATTATATATCACCCACTGTATTCCTTACATAATAAAATTAGTAGACATTCAAAGAAAAAAAAGTCAACAGAAACAAAGTTTGAGATGCCCCAGAGAAAGACTTTAAAGACACTCTTATAAGAACAAAAATAAAATGTTTTAAAAATTAAAGGAGTCTCTCTGCTTCCTGATTACCATGTGCTTAGCTGCTTTCCTCCTCCACATTCTTCTGCCATGATGTTCTGCCTCATCTCAGGCACAGAGCAAAGGAGTCCGTCGTCTATGGACTGAGACCTCTGAAACCATAAACACCAAATAATCTTTTCTTCCTCCAAAAGAAGAAGGAGGAGGAGGAGGAGAAGGAGAAGAAAGAATTAAAGGAAAATGTTGTTTTAATGAATGAGCACATAGGAGGGACTCATTCATTAAAACAACAACATTTAACTCAGAAGATCAATGGAAATCATAAAAAAAAATATCAAGTGGAAAATCTAGACTGTTAAAGTGCAATAACTAAAAAAATCATTCAATAGGCTTAATGATGGACTGGAAGTAGAATAAGAAAGCCAGTGATGTTCAAAGTGCACTTGATAGAAATTAAAGAAAAGAGAGAAAGAAAACATGATCAGAGCTTCAGGGACTTACCTGACAGTATCTGTTAACCTATCATATGGAGACTCAGAAGAAGAGAGGGAGAGTAGGGCAGAAAAAATTATTTGAAGAAGTAGTACACGTGAATCTACAAAGACCCTAAATAGCCACTGCAGGCCTAAGCAAAAAAAAAAAAAAAACCACCAAAGTTTAGAGGCATCACATTACCTGATCTCAAAATCTATAAAGCTAGGGACCTGGGGATGTGGCTCAAGTGGTAGCACGCTCACCTGGCATGTGTGAGGCACTGGGTTCGATTCTCAGCACCACATAAAAATAAAATAAAGATATTGTGTCCATCTAAAACTAAAAAATAAACATTTAAAAAATCTATAAATCTATCGTAATCAGACAGTAAATACTGTTATATTGTTTGATTAAAAAATTCAACTAGGATTCAAGAGCTTAGGTATAATGCAAAGAAAAACACACTATAGTCAAACTGCTGGAAATCAGAAACCACGAGCAAATATTAACAATATCCAGAAGAAAATGACCTATTACACAGGTAGAAGTGATGGAGGGAATGGCCAACTTCTCCCTAGAAACAATGCAAACAAGAAGACAATGCAACGAGACCTCATGAATGCTGAAATTCTACATCGAGTGAAAACACCTTTAAAAAATGAGGGTAACTGTTATGGTTTGGATATAGTTTGCTCTTGGCCAGGAGGTAATGCCCTCACCGTGGAGCATGTGCTGTGCTATTTGGACTTCCTGGATGTGAGCTAAACAAACCTCTTTTCTTTGTATGAGATTGTGTGAGGTGTTTCATTACCGTGAGGAAAAGCTGACTGAGGCAGTGATTGAAGACTTCATGCAATTTCTATAAAAATTCAAATAACATTTTTTAACAGAAACAGAAAAGAGAATCGTAAAATTGATCTGGAACTACAAAAGACCCTAAATAGCCAATGCAAACCTAAGTAAAAACAAGAAAGTTTAAAGGCATCACATTACCTGATCTCAAAATCTACTACAAAACTATCATGATCAAAACAGTATAATATTGTTATAAAAATAGACACATAGAGGACCATAAGAGTGCTGGCTTAGCATGCATGAAGCCTGGGCTCCATCCAGCACTGCAAATAAAATAAAATAAAATAAATTTAAAAGAAACACACACACACACACAAAAAAATGAAACATGATAAAGCCAGAAGTAAACTTAAGCCTCAATGGTCAACAAATTTTCAATAAGAGCATCAAGAAGACACAATAATGAAAGGATAATCTCTTTGATAAATGATGTTAAGGCTGGGTGCACTGGCACATGCCTGTAATCCCAGCAAGTGAGGAGGCTGAGGCAGGAGGATTGCAAGCTAGAGGCCAACCTCAACAACTTTAGTGAGACCCTGTCCCAAAATAAAAAAGGATAGGGAGGGAGCTCAGTGGTAAAACACTCCTTGGTTCAGTCCCTAGTACTGAAGAAAGAAAGGAAAAGAAAGAAAAAAGGAAAGGACAGACTAGAAACGCTCATGCAAAAGAATGAATTTGGACCTTTTCCTCACACCATACACAAAAAGCAACTCAAAATAGATTAAAGACCTAAATGTAAGACCCCAAACTGTAAAACTCCTAGAAGAAAACACATGGGAAAAGCTCCCTGACATTGGTCTTAGAAATCATTTTTTTTTTTTTTGGATAGAACCCCAAAAGCAGAAGCAACAAAAAAATAAATGCTCAGCAAAGGAAAACATCAGGAGTGAAGACACGGATTGGGAGAAACTATTGTACACATATATCTGATAATATACAAAAATATATGAGGAATTAACATAAAAGCAAAATAGCCCCCCAAAAATGGATAAAAAATAGGCAAAGGACATGAATGTGCATTTTTCCAAAGATGAAATAAAAATGGCCAACGGGGACGTGAAAAGGTGCTCAACATCACTAACCATGAGCAAAACCACAGTGGGCGAGAGGGTTGCAGTGTTGCATATCTGCCAACTACTTGAAGGCTGAGGAAGGAGGATCACCTGAGCCCAGGAGGTCAGGGGCCAGCTGGGGCAACATGGCGAGACCCCATCCGTTAAAAGAAAATAATAATAAAACCACAATGAGATATTGTCTAATAACTGTTAGTATGGTTTTTATTAAAAACAAGAGGGTTGTGCATGTGACTTAGTGGTAGATTGCTTGCCTAGCAAATATTATTCAACCATAAAAAAGTGTATCCTACCAGGTGCAGTGGCACACGCCTATAATCCCAGAGACTTGGGAGACTGAGACAGGAGGATTGCAAGTTCAAAGACAGTCTCAGAAAAAGTGAGGTGCTAAGCAACTCAGAGAGATCCTGTCTCTAAATAAAAATCAAAATAGGGCTGGGGATGTGGCTCAGTAGTTGAGTGCCCCTGAGTTCAATCCCCAACACCTCCCCAAGAAAGGTATCCTGCTATTTGTGACAATAAGAATGAAAATAGAGGATATTCTGTTAAGTGAAATTAATCAGATATAAAAGTGTTATATAATCAGTTACATATTTACTTGTATTTTACTTTTTGCTCTTAATTTATTCCTTCCATATTTTTATTGCTGCTTTATAATTACACATAATAGTGTTTTGTTACATATTTATACAAGTATCTGATATAATTTGCTCAGTATTGTCCCACAGTATTTCCCCTTTCCCTCTCTCTTCCTTTGATCCCTTTCCTTTATTCCACGGATCTGAGATCTTCCCCACCACCACCTTTCTTTTCCTTTATCCTGTCTAGAACCACACACGACAGAAAACATACAACCCTTGACTTTCTGAGTATAGCTTATTTCCTAACATAATGCTCTCAAGTTCCATCCATTTTTCTACAAATGAGATAATTTCATTCTTTTTATGGTTGAATAAAACTCCATGATATATATGCAACACATTTTCTTTATCCATTCAGACATTAATTGACACTTAATGGCTGGTTTCACAATTTGTCTGCTGTGAACTATGCTGCTATAAATTTGGGAGTGCACAGATAAGTATACATTTTATTTTGTTGTTGTTACTGGGAGTTGAACCCAGGGGCACTTAACTACTGAGCCACATCCCCAGCCCTTTTTTATATTTTATTTAGAGACAGGGTCTCACTGAGTTGCTTAAGGTCTCCCTAAGTTGCTGAGGTTGGCTTAGAACTCAAAATCCTCCTGCCTCAGCCTCCTCAGCAGCTAGAATTAAGATGTACACTCCCACATCTAGCTTGATTTTAATTCTTTAGGAATAAATATTGAGGAGTGGCATAGGTAGGCCATATGGTGGCTCCATTTCTAGAGTTTTGAGGAACTGATTTCTATGGTAGTTATACTAATTTACAATCTCACCAACAGTTAAAAGTGTACCTTTTTACCCTACATCCTCTATAGCATTTATTATTGTTTGTGTTCTTGATTCTAACTGGAGTGAGATGAAATGTAGTTTTGATTTGAATTTCCCTAATAGCTAAAGACGTTTTAAGATTTTTTAAAAATATTTTTTCAGTTGTAGATGAACACAATATCTTTATTATTTATTTTTATGTGGTGCTGAGGATCAAACCCCGTCCCTCACACATGCAAGGTAAGTGCTTTACCATTGAACTACAACCCCAGTCCAGATTTTTTCATATATTTTTGACTACTTGTACTTCTTCTTTTAAAAAGTGTCTGTTTAGTTAGTTTGACCACTTATTGATTGGGTTATTTGGAATTTTTTGTTTGTTTGTTTTGTATTATTAGGGTATTTTCAGTTTTTTTATATATTCTGGATATTAATCCTCTATCAGAGGAATAGCTAGCAAAGAGTTCCTCCCTTTCTGTGGGTTCTCTCTTCACATTCTTGTTTCCTTTGCTGTGCAGAAGATTTTAAATTTGATCCTGTCCCATTGATTAACTCTTAGTATTATTTCCTAAGCTTGAGGAGTCCTACTAAGGAAGTCACTGCTGGGGCCTACATGTTGGAATGTTGACCCCACGTTTTCTTCTAGGAGTTTCAAGGTTTCTGGACTAAGTCCTATGTCTTTGATCCATTCTCAGTTGACTTTTTTGCAGGGGGCAAGAGAGGGATCTAGTCTCAATCTTATACATATGGATAACCAATTTCCTTAGCACCATTTGTTAAAAAGGCTGCCTTTTGCCAAGGCATGGTGGTGCACGCCTGTAATCCCAGCAGCTCAGGAGGCTGAGGCAGGAGGATCGTGAGCTCAAAGCCAGCCTCAGCTACTTAGCGAGAAACTTTTTCTAAATAAAAATATATAAAAGGGCTGTGGATGTGGCTCAATGGTTCAATTCTCCATACCTCCCCGCAAAAGAAGCTTTTTTCCAATGTATGTTTTTGGCACCTTTGTCAAAGATCAAACTGTGTGTGTCTGTGTGGGTTTGTCTCTGTGTCTTCTATTCTATGCCCTTGATCTCTGTGTCTGTTTTTATGCCAGGACCATGCTGTTTTTGTTATGATGGTTCTTTATTAATTTGAAATCAGGTATTCTGATGTCTTCAGCATTGCTTTTTTTTTTTTTTTTTTTTTTTGCTTAGAATTGCTTTGGCCATTATGAATCTTTTACTCTTTCAAATGAATTTCAGGACTGTTTTTTTCTAGTTCTGTGAAGAATGTAATTAGTATTTTGATGGGGATCACACTGAATCTGTATATTCCCTTTAGAAAAACAATATACTTGTTTTTCTATGTTCTCTTGGAATTCATTGATCATTTTTATAATCATTCTTTGGAATTCTTTATCTGGAATTTATCTACTTTAGTATCTTTGAATTAGTTGCTGATGAATTATGAATTTTAGGATGTGTCATGTTACCTTGTTTTTTCACATTTCTTATATTGCTGTGTTGGGTTTTGTGCATTTATTGGAATGGATTTCTCTTGCACTCTTACTTAGGGGCCTTTTTAAGACCCAGCCTTCTTCTGGCAGCATGTTCTTGGATATCAGGTTGTTGTGAAATTTTCAGTAACTTTCCAAAGTGGGTTTTGTCATATAAATTCCCTTCTAGTTCTTTGGTGATGTTAGTGTATTTTGATATAGTGTGTATTTTGTCAGAGTTTGAGAATCCACTTTTCTTATGTCTCACAAGAATGGAATCCTTATAGATCTGGCTATATAACCTCTGTGACTGCTATTCTGAATTTAACAACTCTGTGTATTCTAAGCAGATGTATTAATCTGGTTTTTCATTCTGTTACCAAGAAACAAACAATAACAACCTTAGAGAACAAAAATTTATTTTGGCTCATGGTTTCAGAGGTTCAGTCCTTGGTAGGCTAACTCCATTGCTCTGGTCCAAGGTAAGACAAAATATCATGGCAGAAGGGCAGCGTGAAGCAGTGCTGCTCCATTCATGGAAACGAGAGAGAGGGGGAAGGAGTTTCAGGGAAGATTTACCTATCCAGGGCACACCCCCAGTGCCCACCTCTTCCAGCCATAACCCACCAGCTGATCGTTAACACCCAGTTAGCCTTCAAACTAGAATGGATTGATTAGGTTACAGCTCTCATGATCTAATCATTCTACTTCTGAATATTCTTTTTTAAAATATTTTTTAGTAGTAGATGGACACAATATCTTTATTCATTTTTATGTGGTGCCAGGGATCGAACCCAGTACCTCACATGTGAGAGGCAAGTGCTTTACCACTGAGCCATGACCCAGCCCCTGAATATTCTTGCATGAACACAGGAGCTTTTCAGAAACACATTCTCTGCAAACCATAGCATTCTGTCCCTAACACTCAAAAGCTCATGAGCACAGTCTCAACTGTCTGCATTCCTATCAGCATTCTGGTCTTCTCAGGTCCCACCAAAATCACCTATTATGCACCTTTGGAACTTTTTCAGGTTTTTCCTGCAAACCAGTTCCAAAGGTTTCTGAACCACAAGGTAAGGTTAATCACAGCAATGAGTCCACTTCTCAGTACAGCTTTTTGTTGCTGTGACCAAAATGCCAGATAAGGACAACTTAGAGAATGAAAAGTTTATTTGGCTCAAGTTACAGAGGTTCAATCCATGGCAGACCAACTCTATTGCTCTGGGCCCAACTTGAGGCACAGCATCATGATGGAAGGGTGTGATGGAGAACTGCTCCATTCATGGTGGCCAGGAAGCAGGGGTGAGGGCCACAGGGAAAATGAACCCTTCCAGGACTCACCCTGCAGTGACCCACTTCTCCTAGCCATGCCCCACCTGCATACAGTTACCACCCACTTAGTCCATTCAAAGTAGGATGGACTGATTAGGTCACAGCTCCAATGATCTATTAATCTCACCTCTGAATATCCCTGCATTATCACAGAAGCACATATCCAAACCAAAGCAGTGGGACCTGGGAGCAAACTAAGTTGAGACGCCTTGTAGGTGTGGTGTTCACAGTGTTTATTTATTTATTCATTTTTTGCTGTAGAAGCACATGGTCATGAGTGGGCTTCATGGGTCCCCCAGCCATTCCTATTTGGGGACTGGTCATTGATTTGGGGTTTTCCCCCTCTCCTATCTTTTCAAGTATCATTGAAGCTTGAGTGTGGTTAGTTGTGTGTGGAGCAAGGTGCAGTGTCTCTTGGCTGGGTTTTGTGTGTAGCTCAACAACAGAAGCTCTAGCCTATGAATTTGTAGTGTCCTAGTATATTCCCAGAGCCTCACAGAAAATGGGAAACAAACAACAACAATAGCAGTGAACACCATCTAGCATTAAAATAAAAGACCCAATGCCTACTATGACACCTATACTACCAATTACCACAAAAACAGGAAAGGCAGCAACTGCCAATGGCAACAGCAACAAATAACCATGAACTAGATCTGGCACTGAAGTAAACAGCAGGTATCAAACATGCCATCCACATACTAATAACTAAAACAAAATGGTGGGGGCGGAAATTATGTCAACAAAACAGTTCTAAAAGATGATAAAAATAGGGGCTGGGGATGTGGCTCAAGCAGTAGCGCATAGCCTGGCATGCGTGCGGCCCAGGTTTGATCCTCAGCACCACATACAAACAAAGATGTTGTGTCTGCCGAAAAACTAAAAATAAATAATATTTTTTTAAAAAGATGATAAAAATAGTTTATATGATTAAAGAAAATGTAAAAGAATGTATAGAATATTCAAAACATGAACAGAGAAAGCAGAAGAGATGTAACAAACAATGGTTATAAAGAAGGAGAAAAATTAAAGAAACAAAATAAATATCCATATATAGAGAGAGAAAAGGAGAATTTGTCTATTAAAGGAAGAATAACGGAGAGAATGAGAAACAAAACCCCCAAATAAACAATAAATCCTAGCCCTGCACAGTGGCACGTGCCTGTAATCTCAGCAGCTGGGGGGCTGATGCAGGAGGATTGCAAGTTCAAAGTCAGGCTCCACAAGGTAGGCCCTAAGCAACTTGGCAAAACACTGTCTCAGAATAAAAAAAAAATAAAAAGGGCTGGGGATGTGGCTCAGTGATTAAGCACCCCTGGGTTAAATCTCCAGTACCAAAACCACCAAACAACCCCCCCAATTAATCCTAACCCCTCAAAAGACCCCTCAAAAATGTTAAAAATAGAAAAAAATGTACACACATTTCATGAACCAATCAGCATAGCAAGAATAACCCCCCCCCCACACACACACACACTTATAAAGGCAGTGGGGAGAGTCTTTAATAAAAAACGAAAGAATTGGGCTGGGGTTGTAGCTCAGTGGTTGAGCACTTGTCTTGAATGAATGAGGCACTGGGTTCGATCCTCACCACCACATAAACAAATAAATAAAATGAAGATATTGTGTCCATCTACAACTGGAAAGATGAAAAAAGAAACAAAATGAAAGAATTGTCTCTGCATTTCTGCTGAGGTGATCAAAACTATTGGACAAGGACAAATGTTCGCTGCCTATGCCAGACTGCCCTCGTTTTTTCTTGGGCGGTTAGAGCAAGGGCTGGGATTGTTCAACCCATCCTCTCTTTGTGCTGCTCACTGAGCTGCCAGTTGGAGTGGCCTGGAACTGCAGGTGGCTAAAATAGCTGTCAGCTTCCCCCGTCATCAGTACAATAGGACAGAGTGGAAAGTACTCTTGATTGAGTTTTGTTTGGACAGAACAGATCACTAAGCTCCTGGGGTGGGGCTGCTGCAGAGTTCTAAATGGGAAGTTCCACTGGCTGGACTTTCACTCTCATCAGATCTTTGGGACTTTGTTGGATGGTATCTGTTTTGGAGAAATCAGACCAACACACCCTTAGGGTTGGGCAGATGCTGATCTCTCCAGGGCTTCCCAAAATCTCTACCCATAGGCTGCGGAAGCCAACCCTTATAGGTCTCACACATCCAATTGCCTATGGATGTGGTATTCCCGGGCTGAGTCCCCAGGTGTAGTTTCCCAACACTCTTTAGCTGGTCATGTGAGCTGCCAGATGCAAAGAGAAGGGGTTGCATCCCCTCTGTATCTCTGACTCGAATCCCCCGGGGTACCAGTCTTCACTGTGCCTGTTTCAATCATGTTCTGCTAGGCACACCCTAGTCCGCCCAGTGGGCACTTGGCAGGACAGTAAGGCCATGTTTGTTATGGTCTGGGCTCCCAAAGTAGCAAGTTGCAGTGTGGACACCTCAAGATGGTTCCTGCCTCACTTCTCCACCTGCCAGTTGAAAAATGGGGAGCCCCTTTCAAACACCAGTTGGCCCTGTAGCCTCCGCATCAGCTAAGTTCAGGTTGCTCTCCTGATCTGCAGGTTTTTCTGTGCTGAGTTTGTCTGTTGTGTCCTGTTTATGTCATCCCTCCCCCTTGTGGCGAACCAGTGCTATTGCTGCTGATGCCGCTGGCTTGGCTCCAATGTTCTTTCTTGTTTTGTTTCATGCCCCAGAATTTCTGGGTCTCTAAGAGTTTCTGAGTGTCTGATGTTGAACTTCAGTGAATTCCCTCTTTTACCCACCTCCCTGAGAAATGGCACCCCGCTGCCTGAGCCATGGAGCAACTGGATATGCAGCCTTTCTCTAATCTGCCATCGTGAATCTCTTACACATGGATTTTTCTTGGGGGGGGGGGGCTACTGGGGGTTAAATCCAGAGGTGTTTTACCCCTGAGCTACATCTCCAGCCCTTTTTATTTTTCATTTTGAGAAAGGTTCTGACTAAGTTGCTTAGGGTCTTGCTAAGTTCCTGAGGCTGGTCTGAAATTTGTGATCCTGCTTCAGCCTGCCAGCCACTGGGGTTACAAGTGTGCCCCACTACATATGGAATTTCAAAACAATAAAACACAGAAACAGAGAAGAATGGTGGTTACAAGTCAGGTATGGGAAGATGTCAATAGGCCAAAGGGTACAACGTGGCAGCTCTTTAGGATGCATAAATCCAGAGGCCTAAAGGTACTTGAGGACCACAGTTGGTAGTGCTGCATCCTGCACACACAGTGGAAGATGAAGCATGCTGACTTACTGGACCATACTAATAACTTCACTATATATATATCAAATAATGCTGTACTCGTGAAAGTTTATCAGAACACGTTGTACTCCTCAAATAACAGAATTTTAAAAAAATTAAGACCAAAGATGAAATAAAGCTACACTTGGCCTCAATGAAATCTGAGAGAATTGCCAGAGATATACACTATAAGAAATGCTGGAGTCAGGCATGGTGACTCGTGCTAGTAATGCCAGCGGCTTAGGAGGCTGAGACAGGAGGATCTCAAGTTCACAGCCAGCATCAGCAAAAGTGAGGTGCTAAGCAACTCAGACCCTGTCTCTAAATAAATACAAAATAGAGGTGGGGATGTGGCTCAGTGGTTGAGTGCCCCTGAGCTCAATACCTAGTACTCTCCTCCTCACCGGCCCACCCAAAAAAATGCTGGGCTGGTTGTGGGGCCACAGGCCTGTAACCCTAGCTACTCTGGAGGCTTATGAGGATTGCATATTCAAGTGCAGCAGCCTGGGCACTTGGTGAGACCCTGTCTCAAAATAAAATTTAAAAATGGGTCTGGGAGCCAAGTATGGTGGTGCACACCTGTAATCCCAGAAACTGAGGAGACTGAGGCAGGAGGATCACAAGTTTTAGGCCACCCTCAGTAATTTAGTGAGGACTTTAGTAACTGAGACCCTATCTCAAAATTAAAAATAAAAAAGGTTGGGATGGAGCTCAGTAGTAAATCTCTCCTACCTGGGTTCAATCCCCAATACGGGGTGGGGGGGAACAAATGGGTCAAGGATACAGTTCAGCAGTAGAGTGCTTGCTTAGCATGTGTGAGGCCCTGTGTTCAATCCTCAGCACAAAGTAATAAAAGAATTGCTGGGCTGGGGTATAGCTCAGTGGTAGAGCACTTGACTAGCATGTGCAAAGCCCTGGGTTCAATGCTCAGTACCAGCAACAGGAAAAAACAACAAAACAAACAAACAAAAAACTACAACTAATATAATCTTCAGATTGAGGGAAATACTAGATAGAAATTTAGATCTATAGAAAGAAATTAAAGAAGTCTGAAAAAAAATTCCTTTTTTTTTTAAAGAGAGAGTGAGAGAGGGAGAGAGAGAGAATTTTAATATTTATTTTTTAGTTATCGGCGGACACAACATCTTTGTTTGTATGTGGTGCTGAGGATCGAACCCGGGCCGCACGCATGCCAGGAGAGCGCACTACCACTTGAGCTACATCCCCAGCCCAAAAAAATTCCTTAAAAAAAACAGACTGTTTAATGGAGATAAAAGGAATTACTCTAAGAGTAGCTCAGCTGAAGGGAGTATGAAATATAAAAGAACCGTGAATAGCCTGAATACGAAGGATTCCTCCTACTAACTATGAAGTAGCAGTTGCCAAATTTTGTTCTCCTTACATTAAAGGAGAAACCCAAAGAACTTTTATGTGGCTATACCTGTAATTAAAATTGTTAAGCATTGTTTTAAAGGACTGCAATAGTTATATCATCTAAAATATACTGTTATATCATGTGCATGAGCGTATATGAATATGTAATAACAAATATTATGCACCAATGAAAAATGTGGAAAAAATTGTAAAATGACTAATAATTCATTCAATATCACATTTTTATAAAAAACATTATTTTTTAGTTGTAGATGGACACAATACCTTTATTTATTTATATGTGGTGCTGAGGATCAATCCCAGGGCCTCACACATGCTATGCAAGTGCTCTACCACTGAGCTACAGCCCCAGCTCCTTTATAGAAACCATTTTCAAAAAAATTAGAAGAATGTAATTAATTTACAGGTTCTGCAAATCTCTTTAATGTTAACGGCTAAATTCCCTGCTTCTTCATTCATCCTGCAGCAATATGTTCTTTTGGTTGAAGTATACGACGAAAATCTGGCTTCACAGCATTGGGAAAGGAGGAATAACTAGCATTGGGATTCTTTTTTTTTATATTTATTTTTTAGTTATAGTTGGACACAATACTTTTATTTCACTTATTTATTTTTATGTGGTGCTGAGGATCAAACCCAGGGCCTCGTGCTTGCAAGGCGAGCGCTCTACCGCTGAGCCACAACCCCAGCCCAGGATTCTTTGATACTACACCAACAATCAACAAGTGGCTAAAGGGTCCTAGTTTTTAGTTAAAACCGAGTATAGTTCTAGAAACTAGTGGGCCTCTGCACCTTGGTTTTTACAAGGTTAAGATAAGCCTTTGAGAACAGGATTCACATTCTCTTTCCACCTAAAGCGTCCATTCCTATTTCCATCCTCCAAGAATGTAGGTTATAGGGCAGAAGACAGGTCTCTAGTACTACATGAAACCTGGCTTATTTACAAGTTCAAGATCCATGTGAAGTGGCCAAACATTATACAAGTAATTTAAGAATATGTTTTATTTTTGGTTTTGTTTTTGTTTACTGATACTAGAGATTGAACTTAGGGGCACTTTATCACAGAGCTAATATCCCAGCCCTTTTTAACTTTTTAAAAATATTTTTTTAGTTGTTGACAGACCTTTCTTTTACTTATTTATATATGGTGCTGAGAATCAAGCCCAGTGCCTCGCACATGCCAGGAAGTGTGCTACCGCTGAGCCCCAGCCCCAGCCCCAGCCCCTTTATTTTTAATTTTGAGACACAGTCTTACTAAGGCACAGGCTGCCCTTGAAATTGTGATCCTCCTGACTCAGCCTCTTGAGTAGCTGGAGTTATAGGCAGGTGCCAGGATGCCTGGCAAGGGTAAGTTCTAAAATAGTGTTCATTATTGAGTTTTTCAGGTGAGACTAGTGATTTTCTTCTCAATGAAAGAATTTTTCCTATTAAGTTCACCACAGAAAGTCATTTCTCAGAACACAGAATGTAGTAAAGGAAGAGGGATGATATATTTTTACTGAAAGTAGTTTATTATGCAAACATGGCTTGAAAGGTACTTATGTGTTTTTAAATGATGCCTAAACATAAGCCAAATGCAAAGACTTAGCACATCTATTATAAACAGCCCTTATGAAGACAAAATCATTGAGAAATGTTTATTTTCCCTCTTGAAAGGACTAATCCAGGAGATAATATGGGTGTAGGTGGTGAATTCAGTTTGCTTCCTTCATTGTTCCTCTCCTAAACCCCCAAATCTTTCAGAAGCACTTTAATGAGTTGCTTGCTGGTGCTTGGAAACAGAATGATGTCCAGACTTTACAGGTCCATGGCCCAGCGGACGGACAGGCTCTTTTCCTCCACACTGGCCACCATATCTTCAATGGCATTCCAGTCAAGATTGCTGAGGATGCTGCCAGTGCTCTCAGACATGCTGTGCATGCCAGCCATCCCAAAATGAGGCTCAGACTCTTCCTGTGACAAGTCCTGTAGAATTGAGAGGGAAGACAGTTGTGGTAGCAGAGTTGTCCCATCCATCAAAGAGCTGAAGGGAGTCAGGGCTGAAATTGCCCAGCACACCCAGACTGACAGTGAGCTGGACGTCATCTGACACTTACCCTGGCACAAGATCTGAACAGTGAGCAGAATGGATTTTAATGCCTATGGTACAGTTATTTGTTCTCATGTTTGCTGTTTTGTAATGAAAAAGAAAATATAAACACTAGGAGAATTCTGAAAGAGAAATGCTGGAATACTATCCCACAAGGGTGGATGCCTTGAACGATTATCTCAAACTGACTTAAACAATCACATCTCACGAAAAGCAAACAATAGTAATAACAGTAAGAAACCACGTAGGAACACAGCAACTATCAGACAAACCCAAGACTAGAATGGTGCTCACCTGCGAAAGGGAACCAGGAGTCTCATGAAGAATTTGGTGGATTTCAGGAGGTAACGTCCAGGGACTCGTCATGATCTCCTCTCTCTCATATTCTATACGCACCTGCGTTGTTTGAGGTGCAAGCCCAGCACATCTATGTTTTTTTGTATGCTGCAGACATGGAGCATGAGAGCCTTTGGAGGGAGAAGGACAAAACATACATTGGAACTGACTGATTCATCAATTCGATTGTTATTTTATTGTGATTTTACTGTCAAAGCCAAGACAGATAGATTTTACCTAACATTTGAATCACATGATCTGGAGTGGGTTCACTGTATAGTTCCAACGATTCCTGTCCTGTCAGTGTGTGTGATGGGCCACCTCTTTTGATTTGAAGTGTAATGGTAATCTTTACGACAAGAACTTCTAGGGAGGAGATCAGGTAGAACTGGGAAAAAACTCAGAATTCAGAATCCAGAGCCAGGCTTTGCTTGCCTCTGTGGACCCTGGGAGTAGCTTTCTACTTGCATGTGCTCTAGCTGTCTGTGCATAGTCTGCCTTTGGGCACAAGCCCTAGGGTGAGCATGGTGGCAACACATTATTCTCTTCCTCATTACCACATATATCAATATTTGTGGAAACTTTCATCTCAGTGCCTGGGAGCAGCTTAGCAAACCCCTCGGGCATCAGGCTCTAGAGGAGCTTGTCTTGACAGCACATTCTATCCCTCACCAAGGTGGCCTCCCGAAGAAACACCCGAGACATGGAAATAAACCCAAGCCGCCCAGAGGCAGCCATGTGGCTCCCTGAAGGGAGGAAAACGAGGTAAGGGAATGATGAATTTTGGGCCCACATGGCCTTTTATGGCTCTATATGTGCTTGAAGCCAATATACCTCCAAGAAGTAAGCCCAGAAACAATGACAGCACACAATCTGTCATTTAGTGTGGACTAAGCACTCTACGAACATTTAGTCCCTTACCAGAGAGCCACGGGCTTGGTCTTCGGTTCCTCTTAACATCTACACTCTGCCCAGCTGATCTCCTCTAAGTTCCCTGGCTTTAAATATCACCTACATGCTGAAAATTCTCAAACCTAAACCTCCAGCCTCACAGAGTTTAAAACTGCTTTCTTGACATCTTCACTTAGATGGGCAATAAACATCTGAATCTTAATATGTCCAAACAAAAATTAATTTTTACCTCCAAAATTCCATCCCAGTTAATGCTTAGGTTAAAGTCCCATCATCCCTCATCCTTTCTTAAATACCACACCTATTCCATTCAGTACATCGTAATCTAGTCTATGTTCAAAATATATGCTGAATCTAGTGAATTTCCCCCATTTTCTTTATTTTAACCCTAGTCTATACAACCTTTCGTTCCTTGTTGACTTCTGTTTTTCTTCTCCTGCAGGTTCTAAAACAGAAAATGTTACCTACATTCCTAATTTCCTCCAGTGGAGCCTCATGAATCTAAAACTCCTTGTTTTAGCCTGTAGTATTTCACCTATCCCCCCAACCATACCTCTGGCCACGTTTCCACACAGATCTTCTCTGTCATGCCAACTTTGTTTCTGTTTGGTGGCACTGAACTTGCTGTTCTCTTTGTCTGTAATTGTTTTGCTTTATCTTTACAAGATTTATCTCCTTATCATCATGCAAGATCTGTAGTTCAACATCACTATCTCAAAGAGATCTTTACCAACTCCAGCTAATATCAGCCCCACCTAAACAGCTACACTCTCCCTTCTGTGTCAAGGTGCACTTCATGACTAAAATGACGTCATGTGGTAGGAGCTCACTGGATGGTTGCTGAATTAATGTTCTTCATGACAATCCTTGAGGAAAGTGTTATTATCTCCATATCACTTGCCTAAGATGTGGAAGATGACCTACCCCAGACCTGAGTTAATGCATTAACTTTCTATTCCTTAGTGTGCAGTAGTACACTACTGAGAGAGGCCTTTAATGATAATTTTCATATCTGTGAGAAATGAATGGTCTACTTATTTTGGTCCCTAAGGCAGCAACTTTCCAAAAGCCTCTTCCTGGGGTGGTGAAGGAAGGGAGTAGGTGGCAATTCAAAAAGACCTAGTGGTTTTCTTTGAAAAAAAAAAAAAAAAAAAGTCCCCTGGGTCTGAAAGAGAAACTAAGTTAACATCACTTGGCAGCACCTGTGATTGCCACTTTAACTTCCAGTGTGAGAGCGTGTGATCTAGTTGAAAACAGTTTGACTTTTTTTTGCTAAAGTCTATTTTGGGATGCCACTGAAAGTTCCAAGTTAAGTATTTCAATAAATATCACTAAGGAATAAATATTGAAAAACTCAATGCAAGAAAAAAATCTAGGAGCAGACAATGGGAATGCATATGTGAACAAACACTGTAGTTGAAAAAAAAAGAGAGACAGACTGAAGAAACCAACAAGTGGAGTAGGGTGCTGAGGCTGTTCCTTCAGGTACTCAGGATATGGCCAGATCAGTGAAGGCCATGAACACCCACCCCACCCCGTCTCTGCTACAACTGATTTGGTATCTAGACCTCTACTCTTGTTTTGTTAAATAATTATTGCCATCTAGAAAGAATAACAAAAGTTAAACCATTGCCGAGTCTGCTGAAATTAAGATTAACATTTTAAAATTAAGGCTAATATCCCTACATTTAGGATAAACTTTTACCTGCGGAGTCTCTATAGACCTTGAGAGACTAACACTGGCTTTCTCTCACCTTGCATTACCCGTGGATGGCTCTGTAATTTCCTTTTCTTCAGATCATAATGAGTTTCTCTAGGATTTATTTGGGATATCAAATCTTGAGATGAAAATACAATACGAGAAAAATTCTGTGAAACTGAGGATGTGAACTTTCAAAGGGAGGGCATTCCTGCCCCCAGTGTGAATAGTAAAATCTATATTTATTTTTACAACAAATTGTATTGTGTATATTTAAAGTATGTAACACATGTATATACACAAACGTCTATATGGAGGGCTATACATATATGTGTGTGTGTACATATACACACATATGTGTGTATATATGTGTGTGTATGTAAGACGGTCACTGTGGTGGAACAAATTAACATATCCATCTTGTCACATACTCACCAGTTCTTCCCCCTGACCCCTATGGCAAGAATGACTACAATCTATTCATTTAGCAAAAATCGTGAATGAAATGTGCTACTATTAACTACAGTCCTCATTTTGTATACTGGGTCTTTGGACTTGTTCATCCTACATATCTGGTATTTTGTACCCTCTGACCTACACTGTCGCATTTCCTACCCCTCCTCAGAAACGACTATGTCTATATATGTTTGATACCTTCCCTTTTCTTTTAGAGTCCACATGTGAGAACATGCAATGATTTTCTTTCTGTGTCTGGCCTATTTCACTTAGCATGTCCTCCAGGTCCATCCATGTGGAAAATGGCAGGATCTCTTCTTCTTTTAAGGCTGATAATATTCCATCATGTGTATATATAGTAATCCCTCCTTATCTGCAGTTTTTTGTTCTATAGTTTCCGCTACCCTCAGTCAACTATGGTCTTAAAATATTAAATGAAAAATTCCAGGACACAAGTTTTAAACTGTGTACTCTCTTCTTCATAGCATGATGAAATCTTGTGTAGTCTTGTTCCATCCTTCTTGGGACATGAATCATCCCTTTGTCCACTGTATCCATGCTGTATATGCTAACCACCCAATAGTTACTCAGCAATCCGGCGGACGCGGAGGTATCAATTCTCTGACCTCTTCAGCTGTGCGGGCAAAAGGAGTCTTAAACTGTCTGAATGCTGTTTGCTCAGGATCACTAGGCAATGCTGGGCTGACGTGGACCTGGGGCGAACAGTCTGTGCCCCTCAGTACACACACCAAGCCCGGAGCGGGTGAATTAAGGCTCCCGTACGCAGTTTCTGGCTGACCAGCTGCGACTTGCAGCCAAACCTGCATCTTGCAGCCAAACCTCTACGACTCAGCGCTACAAATGCTCCCGCTGAGTAGAGAAACAACTCGTCACCCCTCCGTGAACCTTTTGAGGTTAATACCAACCAAGCCTTCAAAGGCAGTGGCCACAGGGTTGAGATGGGGCTTGGGAGAGCCGGTCAGGACCCACCCGTTGCATCAGACATCTGGCAAAGGGAAAGAACTGCTGCCATTTGCATGGGATATCACCATGGCAGAGAACAGAATGCAGTGGAGGAGATAACTTCATTGAAACCGGCAGCTGCAGGTGTGTAACCCCCTAGCCCTTCCTCTCCACACAGCGGGGAAACCTCAAGGGCCCCTCCCAGCTCTCCCGTGAGCACAATAGTCAGACCGAGGGAATCAGGAGCGGCGCGGGACCCCGGATACCGCTCCCACCAGAGGTCTCTTGCACCAGCTCCCGGGGGCGTGGCTACTAGAGGGCAGGCAAAATACCCTGAGGGTTCTCAGCCCCACGCTGCACAACCTTAGGGTCTGAGGGAATGGCAAGCAGGGAGAATGTGCCCAGTCGTTCAAGAAAATAGGGCTCCCGGGAGCAGCAGACCTGGTGTGTAGCCAGTATTGTGGTGAGCATCACCGGAGAGTGGGGCCTGGCTGGAGGAAAAGTGGGGAAGTGACTAGATACAAGAAAAGGCCCTAGGCACTCAGGATTGGAGAGCCGCCCACTGCGGGAGGAGGAGCCGCTTCACAGTGATTGGTTCCTGCGTATTGAGAGGAGAAGGTTGGCCCGGTGGGCACAGCTCCACCTACTGGAAGAGAAGTTAATCAAACTCTAAGACTGCATTTAAAAAATTTTTTTTCATTATTATTATTATCTCTTTTTAATTTATTTTTAAAATTTTTTAATTTTCTATTTTTTCTTTTGTCTTTTCAATTTCCTTATTCCCCTTTTCTTGAATCCTACCCTTTTTACTCTCATTCTCCTTAGCGACTTCTTCCCTCCCCTTCTAATACCTTTCCTCCCAAGCATCACGACGCTGTTTATTTGTAATTTACTACATATGTATAGGTAAATGTTCTGAGGTGTTATATAGTGCTGCCAATTCCCTAGCTACCCCCAAATACTCCAGACCATCCTCCTGTTAATATCCCTCGTCAGTAGAGCAACCTTCCAAGGTTGCCAAGAGATACCAACCTCAATACCATCACATCACTCAACCTAAACGTTAAGTCCCAAGACCAAACTGCAGACTGCTATATGCCATGAGAATCCATACACAGTTTAGGAAACGAATGAATCTGCATTAAAGTGCAACAAAATTCATCATCTCTAGTCATAGTCTCCCATCACAAAAGAGAAACTCCAGAGACACACAAAACCAAATAAATTTATAGGAGTAAACAGTAACTCAGCAGTCAAACAGAACCAGAAGTAACATGAGCAGCATGAAAAAGCAAGGAAGACAAGGAGTACAAACAATGCAGGACAGCCTAAATATACAGGAGAACCTAGAGGCATCAGAAAAATGGTGAAATAAAGAACTCAAGGAATACCTTAGACAGATGGAATGGAATCTTAAAAGAGGACGTGAGACAGCAAATACAAACAATGAAAGAACACATTGAAAATGAATTACATAAACAGATAAAAAAAGCAAATAAACAACTTTACCAGGAGATAGACACTATAAAAAAAAATCAAACAATAATCCTAAAAATGAAGGCAACTATAAACCAAATTAAAAACTCAAATGAGAGTATCACTAACAGAGTGGAGCAAGTAGAAGCCAGAACATCAGACAATGAAGACAAAATATATAATCTTGAAAAGAGTCTAGCCAACTCAGAAAGGCTGGTAAGAAACCACGAGAAAAACATCCAAGAGATATGGGATAACATAAAAAAACCAAACTTAGGAGTCAGCGGGATAGAGGAAGGTATAGAGGTCCAAACCAAGGGAATGAGCAATCTGTTGAATGAAATAATTTTAGAAAACTTTCCAGATATAAAAAAGAAAACGGATGTACAAATTTTACATGCATACAGAACACCGAGCATACAAAATCACAGTAGACCAACGCCAAGACACATTGTTATGAAGATATCCAATATACAGAACAAAGAGAAAATATTAAAAGCTACAAGAGAAAGGAGGCAGATTACATTCAGGAGTAAACCAATAAGGTTAACGGCGGATTTTTCATCACAGACACTGAAAGCGAGAAGATCCTGGAACAATGTAATTCAAACACTGAAAGACAATGGATGCCAACTAAGAATTTCGTATCCAGCAAAATTAAGCTTCAGGTACGACAAAGAAATAAAAATCTTTGATGAAAAACAAAAGTTAAAAGAATTTGCAGCCAGAAAACCAGCAGTGCAAAGCATCTTGAGCAAAACACTACACGAGGAAGAAATGAAAAACAATACCAAAACCAACAGTGGGAAGTACCTCAGTAAAGTGAGAGAGGTGGGGGGGGGAAGCTAATCATGGAGAAACAAACCAAATTAAAAAAAAAAAAGGATAAATAATCAAACATGGCTGGAAGTACAAACCACATATCAATAGTAACCCTAAACGTTAATGGCTTAAACTCACCAATAAAGCGACATAGGCTGGTAACATGGATTAAAAAAACAAATCCAACAATATGCTGTCTCCAGGAGACACATCTGATTGGAAAAGACATACACAGGCTGAAGGTGAAAGGTTGGGAAAAATCATACCACGCACACAGCCCTCAGAAGCAAGCAGGGGTGGCCATCCTCATATCGAATAAAATCAACTTCAAGACTAAGTTACTCAAAAGGGATAAGGAAGGACATTATATACTGTTAATTGATTATCAATATTTATGCACCAAATAATGGTGCTGCGACGTTCATAAAACAAACTCTCCTCAAGTTCAAGAATCAAATAGATCACAACACAATAATTATGGGTGACTTCAACACACCTCTCTCACCATTGGACAGATCCTCCAAACAAAAGTTGAAGAAAGAAACTATAGAACTCAATATCACAATCAACAACCTAGACTTAACTGACATATATAGAATATATCAACCATCATCAATTGGATATACTTTTTTCTCAGCAGCACATAGATCCTTCTCAAAAATAGACCATATATTATGCCATAGGGCAACCCTTAGTAAATATAAAGGTGTGGAGATAATACCATGCATTTTATCTGATCATAATAGAATGAAACTGGAAATCAATGATAAAAGAAGGAAGGAAAAATCCTACATCACTTGGAAAATGAACAATATGTTACTGAATGATCAATGGGTTACAGAAGACATAAAGGAGGAAATCAGAAAATATAGACACAACATATCGGAATCTATGGGATACAATGAAAGCAGTTTTAAGAGGGAAATTCATTGCCTGGAGGTCATTCCTCAAAAAAATAAAAAACCAACAAATAAATGAGCTCACACTTCATCTCAAAGCCCTAGAAAAGGAACAGCAAAACAATAGCAAATGTAGCAGAAGGCAAGAAATAATTAAAATCAGAGCGGAAATCAATGAAATTGAAACAAAAGAAACTATTGAAAAATTGACAAAACTAAAAGTTGGTTCTTCGAAAAAATAAAGAAGATCGACAGACCCTTAGCCATGCTAACGAAGAGAAGAAGAGAGAGAACTCAAATTACTAGCATACGGGATGAAAACGGCAATATCACAACAGATGCTACAGAAATACAGAAGACAATTAGAAATTATTTTGAAAACCTATATTCCAATAAAATAGAAGATAGTGAAGACATCGATAAATTTCTTAAGTCATATGATTTGCCCAGACTGAGTCAGGAGGATACACACAATTTGAACAGACCAATATCAATGGATGAAATAGAAGAAGCAATCAAAAGACTACCAACCAAGAAAAGCCCAGGACCGGATGGGTATACAGCAGAGTTTTACAAAACCTTTAAAGAAGAATTAACACCAATGCTTTTCAAGTTATTTCAGGAAATAGAAAAAGAGGGAGCTCTTCCAAATTCATTCTAAGAGGCCAACATCACCCTGATTCCAAAACGAGACAAAGACACCTCAAAAAAAGAAAACTACAGACCAATATCCCTAATGAACCTAGATGCAAAAATCCTCAATAAAATTCTGGCGAATCGGATACAAAAACATATCAAAAAAATTGTGCACCATGATCAAGTAGGATTCATCCCTGGGATGCAAGGCTGGTTCAATATACAGAAATCAATAAATGTTATTCACCACATCAATGGACTTAAAGATAAGAGCCATATGATCATCTCGATAAACGCAGAAAAAGCATTTGACAAAGTACAGCATCCCTTTATGTTGAAAACACTAGAAAAACTAGAGATAACAGGAACTTACTTCAACATTGTAAAAGCTATCTATGCTAAGCCTCAGGCTAGCATCATTCTGAATGGAGAAAAATTGAAGGCATTCCCTCTAAAATCTGTTACAAGACAGGGATGCCCTCTATCACCACTTCTATTCAATATAGTTCTCGAAATACTGGCCAGAGCAATTAGACAGACGAAAGAAATTAAAGGCATTAAGATAGGAAAAGAGGAACTTAAATTATCACTATTTGTGGATGACATGATCTTATACCTAGCAGACCCAAAAGGGTCTACAAAGAAACTACTAGAGCTAATAAATGAATTCAGCAAAGTGGCAGGATATAAAATCAACACGCATAAATCAAAGGCATTCCTGTATATCAGCGACAAATCTTCTGAAATGGAAATGAGGAAAACCACCCCATTCACAATATCCTCAAAAAAAATAAAATACTTGGGAATCAACCTAACAAAAGAGGTGAAAGATTTATACAATGAAAACTACAGAACCCTAAAGAGAGAAATAGAAGAAGATCTTAGAAGATGGAAAAATATACCCTGTTCATGGCTAGGAAGAACTAACATCATCAAAATGGCGATTTTACCAAAAGTTCTCTATAGGTTTAATGCAATGCCAATCAAAATCCCAAGGGTATTTCTTGTAGAAATAGATAAAGCAATCATGAAATTCATATGGAATAATAAAAGACCCAGAATAGCAAAAGCAATTCTAAGCAGGAAGAGTGAATCAGGTGGTATAGCGACACCAGACTTCAAACTATACTACAGAGCTATAGTTAACAAAAACAGCACGGTACTGGTAACAAAACAGGTGGGTGGACCAATGGTACAGAATAGAGGACACAGAGACCAAGCCACAAAATTACAACTATCTTATATTTGACAAAGGGGCTAAAAGCATGCAATGGAGGAAGGAGAGCATCTTCAACAAATGGTGCTGGGAAAACTGGAAATCCATATGCAACAAAATGAAACTGAATCCCCTTCTCTCGCCATGCACAAAAGTTAACTCAAAATGGATCAAGGAGCTTGATATCAAATCAGAGACTCTGCGTCTGATAGAAGAAAAAGTTGGCTGCGATCTACATATTGTGGGGTCGGGCTCCAAATTCCTTAATAGGACACCCATAGCACAAGAGTTAATAACAAGAATCAACAAATGGGACTTACTTAAACTAAAAGGTTTTTTCTCAGCAAGAGAAACAATAAGAGAGGTAAATAGGGAGCCTACATCCTGGGAACAAATTTTTACTCCTCACACTTCAGATAGAGCCCTAATATCCAGAGTATACAAAGAACACAAAAAATTAAACAATAAGAAAACAAATAACCCAATCAACAAATGGGCCAAGGATCTGAACAGACACTTCTCAGAGGAGGACATACAATCAATCAACAAGTACATGAAAAAATGCTCACCATCTCTAGCAGTCAGAGAAATGCAAATCAAAACCACCCTAAGATACCATCTCACTCCAGTAAGATTGGCAGCCATTCTGAAGTCAAACAACAACAAGTGCTGGTGAGGATGTGGGGAAAAGGGTACACTTGTACATTGCTGGTGGGACTGCAAATTGGTGCGGCCAATTTGGAAAGCAGTATGGAGATTCCTGGGAAAACTGGGAATGGAACCACCATTTGACCCAGCTATACCCCTTCTCGGACTATTCTCTGAAGACCTTAAAAGAGCGTACTATAGGGATACTGCTACATCGATGTTCATAGCAGCACAATTCACAATAGCTAGACTGTGGAACCAACCTAGATGCCCTTCAATAGATGAATGGTTTAAAAAAAATGTGGCATTTATACACAATGGAGTATTACTCAGCACTAAAAAATGACAAAATCATGGCATTTGCAGGGAAATGGACGGCATTAGAGCAGATTATGCTAAGTGAAGCTAGCCAATCCCTAAAACACATGCCAGATGTCTTCTTTGATATAAGGAGGGCAACTAAGAACAGAACAGGGAGGAAGAGCAATTGCATGGTAAAGTAAGGAGACCCTCATTGTTATACAAAGTTACATATAAGACGAAGTGAGGGGAAAGGGAAAAAAAAACGAGAGAGAGAAATGAATTACAGTAGATGGGGTAGAGGGAGAAGATGGGAGGGGAGGGGATGGGGGGATAGTAGAGGATAGGAAGGGCAGCAGAATACAACATACACTAGTATGGCAGTATGTAAAAACGTGGATGTGTAACCGATGTGATTCTGCAATCTGTATACGGGGTAAAAATGGGAGTTCATAATCCGCTTGAATCAAATGTATGAAATATGATATGTCAAGAGCTTTGTAATGTTTTGAACAACTAATAATAATAAAAGAAGCTCTTCATTTTACTTAATAATGATCCTAAAGTGCAACAATGATGATGATGGCAATTTGGATTATTAAAATAGTCAAGTGCTTCCTTTAAGTGAAAAGGTCAAGTTCTTGACATAAAAAGGGAATTTAAAAAACCCCATATGCTGACATTGCTAATATATAGAGTAAGAATGAATCTTCTATGAAATTGTGAGAAAGGAAAAAGAAAAATTTGCTGGTTTAGCTGTCACACCACAAACTGCAAAGTGTATAGTCACAGTAAATGAGAAGCACCTGATTAAGATGGAAAAAGCATTAAACTTTATCATATGTATGTATGTATATGAAAAAAACAGTATGTATAAGATTTGGTTCTATCTACAACTTCATGCATTCATTGAGGGTCTTGAACTTTATCTACCTTAGATAAGAGTAGATGCATTCATTTCTTGATGAACACCTAGGTTGTTTCCATATCTTGGCTATTATGCATAATGCTGCAATGAATGTTGGGAGTGTAGAAATCTTTACGTGGTACTGATTTAATACTTGGTCATTGGGCAGCTCTATTTTCAATTTCTTTGGAAAATTCTATATTGACTCCATAATGATTGCACCAACCTACATTTCTATCTACAGCATACAAGGGCTCCAAAGACTTAGAGTAAATAATACTTATTCTAAAAACTCCTAGCTTTGATCCAGATTGAAGTCCCCTGATATTTGTTTGCCATTGAGAGAATGATAGAAAAAGAAAGACCTTGTCTACTCTAAACATCACTGGGTTGAAAATTACCCTAAGACAAAGCAGAAACACCCTCAAAAAGGACTATGTACCATATAAATATAGCACCTCTGTTTTTTAAAAAACTATTAAAAGTATCAGTTTCACATGCTTATAAATATTTTTAAATATTCATACGTATATTCTTTTGTTATACTATGGATTGAACCCAGGGGTGCTCTACCAGTGAGCTACATCTCCAACATTTTTAATTTTTATTTCTTAATTTTGTGACAGGGTCTTGCTAAGTTGTCCCGATTGGCCTCAAATTTGGGATCCTCCTGCCTCAATCTCCCAAACTGCTGGAATTACAGATGTGTACCACTGCACCCGGCTCATATTGATTTGATTTGCATTTCCTCGATGATTGAGCACCTTTTCATGTTCCTGTTGGCCATTTTTATATCATCTTTGGAGAAACGTATAATCAAGTCCTTTGCCCATTTCTTCAGATTATGTTTTCAGGGCCCGAGGATATGGCTTAGTGGTAGAGCATTTGCCTAGCATGCAAGAGAAGCTGGGTTCAATCTCAAGTACTGTTAAAAAAAAAAAAATCTGATTGTATGTTTCCTTACTATTGAGTTGTGTGAGTTCTTTATAAATCTTGGATATTAATTCCCTGATATATGGTTTGTTTGCAAATATTTTCCCGCCAAACTGTAGATTGCCTTTTCACTTTGTTGATGGTTTCTTTGCTGTGTGGAGGTTTTTTGGTGCAATATTCAAGGCCAATGTCAACTTTTCCATTTTCTTCTATGAATTTATGATTTTAGGTTTTTTACTTAGGTCTTTGATCCACTTTGAGTCAATTTTTATGGATGGTGTAAGAGAAGGGTGTGCTATAGTTTGGATCTTGAATGTCTCCCAGGACCGGTGCTGAAGGCCTAGTCCTCACCTCATGATACAAGAAGGAGGTGTCAGAACCTTAGGAAGTGCAGCCTAGTGGGAGGAAGTTAATTTGAGGGCATCTCTGCAAGGTGGCACTGTGACCCTGGCCCCATCCTGAGGTACGCAGCTTCCTCTGCCATAAGCTCCCACTGTGACAGAGTACACTCCCCACACAGAGGCAGTGGGACCAAGCAAATGTGGATGGAGACTTCTGAATCCATGAGCCAAACACAGCCCTTTTTTCTTTATGCATATTTTGTCACAATGACAAAAAGCTAACATGGAATACTGGTACTGAAAAGTAGGGCCACCACTGGACTATAACCAATGATGTGGTTCAGAATTGGTTCGTGGGAAGAGTCTGGAAAAGTTTGGAGGAGGAGGTCAGAGAATGCCTAGAATGCTGCAAGCAGAGCTTAATGGGTGGTTCTGGTGGGAGTAGAATGGTGAGAGGAAAGTGGACAGTAGTTAGACTCACAGGTTTCAGACGGGTATGAGGACTCTTGGAAACTGGACTGGGTGCCACCAATGTTACATCATAAAGAATTTCAATTCCTTTTGTCCCCATCCTAAGATCTGATGTGAGGCTGAACTTAAGGAGGCTGATGGCTGAGGAATTTTCAAGGTAGCAAATCCTTTAGGCAGCAGCTTGGGTTTTGATGGCTACTTTTAGCCAGATTGATAGTGAGAACTGGAAGCAAACAACAAAGAGATGAAAAACTTGCAGCTTGGTGAGAAAAGCAACATGTTTACAGTTGCAGCCAAGGAGAGCATGGAGATTAGCACAGCTAAAAAGAACCAAGAGCATTTTGCACCACGATAACAGGAAAGATGCTTTGTGGGCTCCTCAGGAATTGGCAGGACCTCTCCCATCAGACCCCACACATCACACTGCATATCATAATATCACAGGCTCAATAGTGTAAAAGTAAACTCACTTCAAAGCCAGTGCAGTGCCTCGTGCCAGAATGCCCAGTTAACTGGGAGGTTGAGGCAGGAGGATTGCAAGTTTGAGGTCAACTTGACAACTTAGGGAGACCTTGTCTCAAAATTGAGGACAGACAGCATGTGGCAGGTTGAGTCCCTGCAAGTAGCCTCTGACAGACTGATGAATAATGAAGCTGTTACTGTGAAGCCAGAGCTGCAATGGGACCCCAGGAAGTTGTGTTGCCAGAAACATGAAATGCCTTGCAAGGGAAGATGCAGGCAGGGAGCACAGCAAGTCCGAGACAGTGGGGTGCAACCAGCGATTCTCATTTGCAACTTACTTCATGCCACTGTGTGCCCTGCATGCCAAACATGGAGCTTTAAGATTTAATGTTTGCCCTGATGGGTTTGTTTTGCTTTGCTCTGAATCTTCCTTATTATTTTACTATTCTCTCATCCAGAATGGAAATGTTCCTGTAGTGTGCTCTTTTTAAGTCCTTTGAATATACACCAAGGAGAGGGATAGCTGGGTGGAATGGTGATTCCATTCCCTATTTTCCAAGGAATCTCTATACTGCTTTCCATATTGGTTGCACCAATTTGCAGTCCCACCAGCAATGTATGAGTGTGCCTTTTTCCCTACATCCTCACCAACACTTACTGTTGTTTGTCTTCGTAATAGCTGCCATTCTGACTGGAGGGAGATGAAATCTTAGAGTGATTTTGATTTGTATGTCTCTAACTGCTAGTGATGATGAACAAAATTTTTTCATGCGTTTGTTGATTGATTGTATATCATCTTCTGAGAGTGTCTGTTCAGGTCCTTGGCCCATTTGTTGATTGGGTTATTTGGTTTTTTTGGTGCTTAGCTTTTTTGAGTTCTTTATATAACCTAGTGATTAGTGCTCTATCTGATGTGTGAAGGGTAAAAACCTGCTCCAAGGATGTAGGCTCTGTATTCACCTCACAGATTGTTTCTTTTGCTGGGAAGAAACTTTTTAGTTTGATTTCATCCCATTTATTGATTCTTGATTTTAATTCTTGTGCCAAAGGAGTCTTATTAAGGAAGTTGGGGCCTAATCCCACATGATGAAGATTAGGGCCTACTTTTTCTTCTATTAGATGTAGGGTCTCTGATTGTATTCTTAAGTCCTTGATCCATTTTGAGTTGAGTTTTGTGCAAGGTGAGAGATAGGGGTTTAATTTCATTTTGTTGCATATGGATTTCCATTTTTCCCAGCACCATTTGTTGAAGATGCTATTTTTTCTCCAGTACATGTTTTTGGCACCTTGTGTAATATAAGATAATTGTAGTTTTGTGGGTTAGTCTCTGTGTCTTCTATTCTGTACCACTGGTCTACCAGCCTGTTTTGGTGCCAATACCATGCTGTTTTTGTTACTATTGCTCTGTAGTATAGTTTAAGGTCTGGTATAGAGATGCCACCTGCTTCACTCTTCCTGCTAAGGATTGCTTTAACTATTCTGGGTCTCTTATTTTTCCAGATGAATTTCATGATTCCTTTTTCTACTCACATGAGGAATGTCATTGGAATTTTGATCGGAATTGCATTAAATCTGTATAGCGCTTTTGGAAGTATGGTCATAATATTAATTCTGCCTATCCAAGAGCAAGGTAGATCTTTCTATCTTCTAAGGTCTTCTTTGACTTCTTTCTAGAGTCCTGTAATTTTCATCATATAGATCTTTCATCTCTTTCATTAAGTTGGTGCCCAAGTTTTTTTTTTTTTTTTTAGGCTATTGAAAATGGGGTAGTTTTCCTCATTTCCCTTTCTGAGGATTTGTCACTGATATACAGAAATGCTTTTGATTTATGGGTACTGGTTTTAAATCCTGCTACTTTGCTGAATTCATTTGTTAATTCTAGAAGTTTCCTAGTGGAATTTTTAGGGTCTTTTAGGCATACTACAGGGACACAGCCTCATCAATGTTTATAGCAGCACAATTCACAATAGCTAAATTGTGGAACCAACCTAGATGCCCTTAGATAGATGAATGGATTTAAAAAAAACTGGCATATATACACAATGGAATATTACTCAGCAATAAAAGAGAATAAAATCATGGCATTTGCAGGCAAATGGATGGAGTTGGAGAAGATAATGCTAAGTGAAGTTAGCCAATCCCAAAAAGCCAAATGCTGAATATTTTCTTTGATATAAGGAGGACGATTCATAGTGGGATAGGGAGAGGGATCATGGGAGAAATAGATGAACTCTAGATAGGGCAGAGGGGAAAGGAGGGGGCATGGGGTAATTAATGATGGTGGAATATGATGATCATTATTATCCAAAGAACATGTATGAAAACATGAATTGGTGTGAATATACCATGTATACAACCAGAGATATGAAAAATTGTGCTCTACATATGTAATAAGAATTGTAATGCATTTCGCTGTTATATATAAATAAAAAAAGGAAAAAAAATGAACAACAACAAAAAAAGAAAGGAAATGTTTACCACATGCTGTTGTATTTTGGAAATATATAACTTGCTTTTTATTTTTTTAAACTTTTTCCATATTTTTATTGGTGCAGTACAATTATACATAATGGTGAGCTTTGTTGTTATATGCACATGATATAACAGTATAATTTGGCTAACATCATTCCCCAGAATTTCCCCTTTCTTATACTGATCTATCTTTGATTTTCATGAGATCCCACTATCATCTTTTTTACTTTTTCCTCTTTCACATATGAAAGAAAATATGACCCTTGACTTTCTGAGTTTGACTTTTTATTGAACATAATGTCTTTAAGTTTCATCAATTCTCCTGCAAATGACACAATTTCATCCTTCCTTATGGCTAAATAAAACTCCACTGTGTATATATACTACATTAACTTTTTTTTCCTTCTTCTGCTTTTTATTTTTATGGTATTTCTCAGCTCAGTTTGCCTTAAAATCTCACGAAACTATGGACTTGGACGTTTAAAATGCATTTTAACTTAGTTTTTTTTTAAGGAAGAGTCCTGCTGTGTTAGCCAGGCTTGTCTCAAACTCCTGAGCTCAAAAATCCCCCCACCTCAGCCACCCAAGTGCTGGAATCACAGGTACGTACCACCACATGTGGCTTGGACTTAGACTTCTGAAAAATGCTGGAGCTATTCAGGATTTGGGGACTCTAGGAAGAAAAAGTGAGTGCATTTTGCATTGTGAGGTGGACATGAGCCTCTGGGGCCAGGGATGGAAGGACACAGTTTGAGTCTTTACTGTCTCCAGAAGGCCCACCTACTGCAGGCTGGCTCCCGACCCTGTGGCACCAGTAGGAGGCGGTGGAGTCTTAGGTGATGGGGCCTAAAGGGAGAAAGCAAGGAAGTCCGGTCACTGGAACATCATGGAGAAATGGGGACCTGGTCCCTTCTTCTCTTTCACTCCTAGCTTCCATGAGGCATACAGCTCCCCCTGGCCCCAGGTGCTTCAGCCATGAATGACTGCCTCAGAATAGGCCCAAAGCAACGGGGACAAACAACTGTGAACTGAAATCTCTGAACCGTAAGCCAAAATAAAATTTTCCTTCTTATAAGTTGAGTATCTCAGATATTTTCACAGTGGTAGAAAGAAAGGACTAACACAGGGTCCGATTTCTTTTGAGTGTGGAAATCTTGTTTTCCAAGTATAAATTCCTGAAGAGACCATCCTTTCCACATTGTATCTCTCTGTATCTCTCTGGTTCCCTTGTTGAAAATTAGTTTGCCATATATGTTTGGATGTATTTATGAATTTTCTCTTCTGTTTCACTGGTCTGTGTGTCTGTTTTTATGTCACTACCATTCTGTTTTGATTACTATAGTTTTCTAATATAATTTTATTTATTTTGTGGTGCTGAGGATTGAACCCAGGCCTTCATACATGCTCAGCAAGTGTTCTGTACCCAAGCTACACACTCAGCCCACAATGTAATCTATTTTTAAATCAGGAATGTAAGGCTTCCCATTTTGGTTTTTGCCTAGAATTGCTTTGGCTACTTTGAGATTTTTTGTAGTTCCATACAAATTTTACAATTGTATTTTCATTTCTGATAGGGATTTGCATTGAATCTAGATATTGCTTTTGAAAGGGACTGTATTGAATCTATATTTTGCGTTAGGTTCTATGGACATTTTTACAACATTGTTTAATCTATAAGCCTGAAATATCTAGACTTTTATTTGTATCTTTTATAATTTCTTTCATCGGTATTTTATAGTTTTCAGTGTACAGGTCTTTCATCTCCTTGGTTAGATTCATTCTTTAAGGGTTTTTTTAATGCTATCGAAAGCAAAACTTTTATTTTATTTGTGGTCCTGGGGATCCAACCCAGAGCCTCATTCCTGCACAGCAGGCACTACCACTGAGCTATATCCTCAGCCCCTGAAACTGTTTCCTTGGTTCATTTTTGGCTAGTCATTGTTTGTATATAGGGATGCAGTTAATTTCTGTATGCTGATTTTATATCCTAAAACTACTCACTTAATTTGTTAGACCCAAGTTTTTATTTAGTGGAGTCTTAGAGGTTTTCTACATATAGAATTATGTATACTTCCTCCTTTCTGATTTGGATGCCTTAATACTAGCAAGAGTTGTCTTAAATAGAAGAGTTGAAAGCATGTTCTTACTTTTACCAGATCTTAGAGGAAAAGCTTTCAGTTTCTCCACATTGATTATCATGCTAACCTAACTGTGAGGGATTTTTATAATAGCCTTCATTAAATTGAGGATGTTTTCTTGTATTCCTAGAATGTAAACAAGTTTTTATCAAAAAAAGATGTTGAATTTTTCAAATGTTTTTCCTGTGTCAGCTAATATGATCACATCTTTCAATCTGCTAATATGATATATCACATTACTTGATCTGTGTATGCTAAAACAGCCTTGCATGCAGGGATAAATCCATCTTAATAGAGATGTATAATTTTTTTGGTGTACTGTTGAATTTTATTTGCTAATATTTTATTGACAAATGTTGCATGAATGTTTATGAGTGATATTGGCCTGTAGTTCACTTGCCTTGCTTCACAAGGCATCAAGGTGATGGTGGCTTCACAAATGTGTCAGGAAGTATTTTCTCTAGATCTATTCTTGGAAGAGTTTTTACGTATTAATATTAATTCTTCTTTGAAAGTTTGACAGAATTCAACTGTAATGCCATCTAGTTCTAGATTTTTCTGTGTTAGAAGGTTTCAAATTACTACTTCTATCTTTTGGCTTGTTATTGGTTATTTCGGGCTTCCTATTTATTTTTTCCTGACTCAATTTTTGTTTTTTGGTTTTTTGTACCAGGGATTGAACTCAACGAGCACTTGACAGCTAAGCCACATCCCCAGCCCTATTTTGTATTTTATTTAGAGACAGGGTGTCACTGAGTTGTTTAGCATCTGGCTTTTACTGAGGCTGACTTTGAAACTTTGATTCTCCTGTATCAGACTCCAGAGCTGCTGAGATTACAGGTGTGCGCGCCACTGTGCCTAGCCCTGACTCAACTTTGATAGGTTGCATTTTTCTAGAAATTTATCCATTTTCCTTTGTTATCAAATTTATTGCTGTAAAATTGTTCAAAATAGTCTTTTATGATCCTTTTTATTTGAGGTGTCACGTTTCCAGTTTTGTTCCTTACCTTACATATTTGAGTCTTTTCTTAATCCAGCTAAAAGTCTGTCAATTCTATTTTTTCAAAAACCAGCTTAGTTTTATTATTTTCCCATGTTGTTTTTTTACTCTCTATCTCTATTCTGATATTTATTATTTCCTTCCTTCTGCTAAACTTGAGTTTGTTTCTCTTTTTCTCATTCCTTGAGGTGTAATGTTAGATTACTTAATTGGGATCTTTCATATTTTTTAATGTAGGCATTTATTGCAATAAAATTTTCCATTAGAACTGCTTTTGCTGCATCCTATAGATTTTAGTATGTTGTGTTTCCATTTTCTTTTGAAGATACTGTTAATTTTTCTTTTGATTTCTTCTTTGATCCATAGTTATTCAGGAGCATTTTAATTTCTACATATTTGTGAATTTTCCAAAATTCCTTCCTATTTTTGATATTTAGTTTCATTCTAGTGTGGTAAAGACAAATCCTCTGAGAAGGAAATGAGGAAAACTACCCCATTCACAATAACCACAAAAAAAAAAAAAAAAATTGGGAATAAACTTAACAAAAGAGGTGAAAGATCTATACGATGAAAACTACAGAACCCTAAAGAGAGAAATCAAAGAAGACCTTAGAAGATGGAAAGATCTACCTTGCTCTTGGATAGGCAGAATTAATATTATCAAAATTACCATACCTCCAAAAGCACTATATAAATTTAATGCAATTCCAATCAAAATTCCAATGATATTCCTCATAGAAATAAAAAAAAGCAATCATGAAATTCATCTGGAAAAATAAGAGATCCAGAATAGCTAAAGCAATCCTTAGCAGGAAGAGTGAAGCAGGTGGCATCACTATACCAGATCTTAAACTATACTACAGAGCAATAGTAACAAAAACAGCATGGTACTGGCACCAAAACAGACTGGTAGACCAATGGTACAGAATAGAGGACACAGAGACCAACCCACAAAACTACAATTATCTTATATTAGACAAAGGTGCCAAAAACATGAACTGGAGAAAAGATAGCCTCTTCGACAAATGGTGCTGGGAAAAATGAAAATCCATATGTAACAAAATGAAATTAACCCCTATATCTCACCATGCACAAAACTTAACTCAAAATGGATCAAGGACCTAGGAATCTGCATCTAATAGAAGAAAAAGTAGGCCCTAATCTTCATCATATAGGATTATGCCCCAGCTTCCTTAATAAGACTCCTATAGCGCAAGAATTAAAATCAAGAATCAATAAATGGGATGAAATCAAACTAAAAAGTTTTCTCTCAGCAAAAGAAACAATCTGTGAGGTGAATACAGAGCCTACATCTTGGGAGCAAATTTTGACCCCTTACACATCACATAGAACACTAATCACTAGGGTATATAAAGAACTCAAAAAGCTAAGCACAAAAAATAAACCAAATAACCCAATCAACAAATGGGCCAAGGACCTGAACTTCTCAGAAGATGATATACAATCAATCAACAAATATATGAAAAAATGCTCATCATCTCTAGCAATCAGAGAAATGTAAATAAAAACTACTCAAAGATATCATCTCACTCCAGTCAGAATAGCAGCTATTATGAAGACAAACAACAACAACTGTTGGTGAGGATGTGGGGTGGGACTGCAAATTGGTGCAGCCAATATGGAAAGCAGTATGGAGATTCCTTGGAAATCTGGGAATGGAACCACCATTTGACCCAGCTATCCCTCTCCTTGGTGTATACCCAAAGGACTTAAAAACAGCATACTACAGGGACACAGCCACATCAAGATTTATTGCAGCACAATTCACAATAGCTAAACCTTGGAGCCAACCTAGATGCCCTTCAGTGGACGAATGGGTAAAATTAATGTGGCATATATACATAATGGAATTTTACTCAGCAATAAAAGAGAATAAAATCATGGCATTTTCAGGTAAATGGATGGCGTTGGAGAAGATAATGCTAAGTGAAGTTAGCCAATCCCCAAAAAACAAATGCCGAATGTTTTCTCCATATGAGGAGGCTGACTCATAGTGGGGAAGGGAGGGGGAGCATGAGAGGATTAGATGAATTCTAGTTAGGGAAGAGGGGTGAGAGGGAAAGGGAGAGGGTAGGGGATTATCAAGAATGGTGGAATGTGATGGACATCATTATCCAAAGTACATGTATGAAGACACGAATTGGGTGTCAACCTACTTTACATACAGAGATATGAAAAATTATGGTATACATGTGTAATAAGAACTGTAATGCAAAAAAAAAGTACATGTATAAAAATATAAATTGATGTAAACATACTTTATATACAAAGATATGAAAAATTTTACTCTATATGTGTAATAAGAATTGTAATGCATTCCGCTGTCATGTATTTAAAAAAATAAAATAAAACATGCTATGAGTTGAGGATGTCTCAATGGAAGAGCAATTGCTCAGCATGTACAAAGCCCTGGGTTCAAATCCCAGCACTTCCCCCCTAAAAACCAAAACAAAACAAAAATGAAACTCTTGATTTTAATTTGTCAAGACTTGTTTTGTGGCCTACAATATAGTCCCATGTATCTTGGAGAATGTTCCATGTGCACTAGAGAAGAATGTGTATTCTGCTGTTGTTGAATGGAAGGTTCTGTATGTATTTGGTCCATTTTATCTAAAGTGCTATCAATTTCTGCTGATATGCATTAGTATTGGCTTAATGTATCTGGGTTCTCCAATGTTATATGCATATATATTTATAACTGTTATGTCTTCTTGATGAGTCCTTTATCGTTAAGTAATGACGTTCGTTTTTTGTGATAGTTTCTGACTTAAAGAGAAATGTAATTTGATCTACATATAGTTACCCTTTCTCTCTTTTGTACCATTTGCATAGAGTGTCTTCTTCCGTTCCTTCACTTTTGGTCTATATGTGTCAGTAAAAGCTTTCTAAGGTGAAGAAACCCAATAGCGGAAATCAGGCCAACAAATACACTCTTTCTCTAATGCAGAGTGGGAAATGACACTCACTTTCTTTGAACAAATTGCCAAACAATACCTGAAAAATCTAAAACCGAATGATAAACCTAAACCCATTACCTCTTCCACTCCTAAAAATAAAACCTTACTCCCTAGTGGCACATATCTGTAATCACAGCTATTTAGACAGCCAAACAGGAGTATTGCAAATTCAAGGCCAGCAAGCCAACTTAGTGAGATCCTATCAGGATCTGGGAATGTAGCATAGTCGGACACTTGCCTCAGACACACAAGGTACTGAGTTCAGTCTCCAGCATTGCAAAGCACCAACAAACAAACTAAAAATCTTGTTTCTCTTGCTGTACTATGCCAATTAGTGGGCCACAGTCTAGTCAGCACTCAAGCCAGAAACCCAGAGTTATACTCATTGTTTTTTCTCTCAGAGGTAGGCTACCACTGGACAATGATCAAATACCTCATGCACTTCTATCTCTGAAGCTTTCATAAAAATACAATATAAACAGAGAACAGTTGCACACTCCTGTAATCCCAGATACCTGGGAGGCTGAGGCAACAGGATCACAAGTTTGAGGCCAGTCTTGGCAACTTAGATCCTGTCTCAAATTTTTAAAAAATAAGAAAGGTTGAAGATGTACCTTACTGGTACTAGATTCAATCCCTAGTAATACAGACACACACACACACACACACAAATTTACATATAATTTCCACTGCTTTTAAGGACAACATTGGGGACATTTTATCTGATGTACTAAACATTGTTAGATATTTGCTTAGAAAATAATTTAAAAATTACCGACGGGCTGGGGATGTAGCTCAGTTAGTAGAGTGCTTGCTCGCAT
Organism: Marmota flaviventris; assembly: GCF_047511675.1. NCBI lineage: Eukaryota > Metazoa > Chordata > Mammalia > Rodentia > Sciuridae > Marmota > Marmota flaviventris. Next base: position 146,910,419 of record NC_092502.1, read on the forward strand.
GTACAAGGCCCTGGGTTCAATCCCTAGCACACACACACAAAAAGATTATGGAGTACTCTAAACTAGAAAATATTCTATAAAAGATTAAAATAAGAAACTGAAAGAAAAAACATCTAGCCTGGGATTATAAAATTAAAAGCACAGGAAATTAGGCTACTGGGATTCAAAGTGATCCTAATAACTAAAAAGCTTAGGTTTTTTTTTTTTTTTTTTTTTTTTTAAAAAGTTCAGTGTCTCCACTGGGAAGAAGCAGAAACACCTCTGCTTTATTTTAAAGAGACAGAGAGAGAGAGGGAGAGGGAGATGGAGAGGGAGAGAGAGAGAGAGAGAATTTTAATATTTATTTTTTAGTTCTCGGCGGACACAACATCTTTGTTTGTATGTGGTGCTGAGGATTGAACCTGGGCCGCACGCATGCCAGGCGAGCGCCCCACCGCTTGAGCCACATCCCCAGCCCAAAAAAGCTTAGGTTTTAATGCATTAATGTAGAAATAATGGAAAAAGAGCCAAATAGAACATTGAGAAAATACAGCCATTCACATTAAGAACTTGATGAATGAGTTGAACATCAGATTGGAAATAGCTGAAGAGAAATGTAGTAAACTGGAAGATCTGCAATGAAAAGAGGTATCGCAGAGAAAAAGGCAGTTCTTTTCTTTAAATGTGGATAACTACAGACCTCATTAGATTAGTGTGGGGATTAAGTGAGATCATGTACATAAGGTGTTAACAAATTGGCAGAGTAAGCACTCTTTTTTCTTTTTTTTAATTTACGGGCACTCAACCACTAGAGCCACATACCCCCCCATCACAATTTTGTATTTTATTTGGAGACAGGGTCTCACTGAGTTGCTAAGTGCCTCACCTTTGCTGAAGCTAGCTTTGAAAATTGTTAACTACTACTATTTTTATTGTCCTACGGAGATCTGAAGGTCCCTGGACTTCTCTATGCCTTATTGTGCTCAGCTGTAGGACTGGGATAGCAGTACCCTGCCTATCTACCACAGTTCTTATGTACATTCTATTAGAGCCTGTATTTTGTAGGTGAGAAAAGTGAGACTTGTATAAATGGAATTGCAACTCTGTTCATCGTTACCAAGTAAGCAGTGAATTAGGATTTCATACAAATAAACTTTCCAAAGCCTTATCTCTGAAACACATCCTCCTGTAACTATACCCTTCAACCTGAAATCTACATTTGAAATTTCTAAGTCTGATTTGTGATTATTTAAAATTTACTATTAAATTTAAGAACGTTCTATTCTTTATTCCTTACCTGTTGGGAAGGTAACTGGAGACTGCACAGCCTTTCTTAGTGCCTCTTTGGCTCCACCAGCTCTTTTCTCTATGGGGAAATTGGCAGCTCCTATAAAATCAGACACAACTTTTGTAGTTCCATAAGAATATATGATTTTTCACACATCATAGTCTTAAGTTCTTTGAGGATAGAAACCTTCTGGAAGTTCTGATTCTGTTCAACAAGCCTTGCTTATAGTAGGTGCCCAATCAATATTGGTTGATCCAGGGGCTGGGGATGTGGCTCAAGCGGTAGCGCGCTCGCCTGGCATGCGTGCGGCCCGGGTTTGATCCTCAGCACCACATACAAACAAAAGATGTTGTGTCCACCGAAAACTAAAAAATAAATATTAAAATTCTCTCTCTGTCTCTCTCTCTCTAAAGAAAAAAAAATGTTTTAAAAAAAATATTGGTTGATTTGAACCAAGAAAGCAAAGTAAAGGTATGTCAAGTGTTGGGGTTGTGGCTCAGTGGTAGACACCTGCCTAGCATGTGTGAGGCACTGGATTCGATCCTCAGTACCACATAAAAATAAATAAATAAAGTTATTGTGTCTATCCACAACTAAAAAAAAATCATATATACATATATATGTGTATATATGTATATATGAATGAGAGTTATTTTTTTAAAAAGTAAGACAAAGGAAGAGGGGAAACTAAACTTTGGGACTTGATATCCAAGAGCACAACTATGGTCATTTTTCAAATGGCAAATGTGTTTCAATAACATCTCTAACAACTGGAAAATCCAGGAGCACAATAGCCTGTTAGTAGTAAACACTCAGATAAAATGTCAAGTTAAGGGGCTGGGGTTGTGGCACAGTGGTAGAGTACTTGCCTACCAAGTGCAAGGTCCTGGGTTCAATCCACAGCACAACATAAAAATAAATAAATAAAACAAAGGTATTGTGTCTAACCGGAACTAAAAAATAAATATTTAAATAAGTGTCAAGTTAAAATTTAGCAAGAGAATAATTAAGGTTTCTTAAACTCAAAGATTAATAGTAACCATTTGCCAAACATTACTTATAATCCTCAATGACTCTCAAGTAGGTTTCTTTCATTCATTCATTCATTCATTCATAGATGGGGTTGACCTTGAACTCCCGGACTCAAGTGATCCTCTTGCCCCAGTCTCCCACACACTGGAACTACAGGCATACAACATGGCATCAAATAACATAGGTTTGAAAACAATTTCTTTTTTCATGATTGAACCCAGAGGAGCTTTACCACTGAGCCATATCCTCAGCTTTTTTCATTTTTTATTTTAAGACAGGGTCTCGCTAAGTTGCCATGTCAAGTTGGTGAAAATGGCCTCAATATTTTGATCCTCCTGCCTCAGCCTCCCAAATTGCTGAGACTACAATTGGTGTGCACCATGATGCCTGGTTAAATGAGGTAGGTTCCAAAAAGAGCATCTGAGGATATAAAATAGGCAGAACTGGGAAATGAATCTAGGTCTTGATTCTAAAACCTAGACCTTCATTAAAGTGACAGTTAAGTTGGGATAATAGCTGGGCACATGGTAGTACTGTTGACACTGTATAAATGCTATGGTACCATCTATTAATATCTTTGAACATAATTTATTTACATTTAGCTATTTTTAGGTCAATCAAAGCTAAACAGCCATTTTTCATTTAGCCAATTATCCAAGTATTTCATTTGTTCCATGTAAGGGGTAGTACAAAGAGGAGGAAGAGAGTGTTACTACACTCTAGCATGGTTCACAACATTTTATAAGAAACTACAGCGTAAGACTTATTGTACCTCTTCCAGAGGGGCATAAACATGTTATTAAGGATTCAGAGACAGAAAAATAACTATTTTAGCCACCATTTACCACTAATCTTCACAGCAAACATGCAAGTTAAATATTAGCTTCAATTCAGAAATGATAATGCAGAATTTAAACAGAATATATCAGATTGGAAGAACTAAACAAGAGTAAGGATGCTTTTAAGATACAGAAGTGAGACACTATGAGTGTAAAAGTATAAGGGAGAATTTCAAATAAGGAATGCGAGTTCAAAAGCATAGCAGGTGGCTGGAAAATGAACACAGATTATATGAGGAAAGGAGTCAGGAACACTTGGAAGATGGCCTGAGGCCAGGAAGGGTCTATACATATCTCTGAGCTTGTAGCAGATCACCTCACCTGGTATATTCAGCAAGAGCAGGTGGACCAAAAATTGGCTGAGGCCACACTACACAGTCAAGAGTGCAAGGTGGGAGCTGAGGATATAGTCAGTTGGCAGAGTGCTTGCCTTGCATGCACAAGGCCCTGGGTTCAATCCCCAGCACCATCAAAAAAAAAAAAAAAAAGCAAGGTAATAATGAAGAATTTTCATGGGGCAGATATGAGAGGAAGACACATTTCCATGTATTCCAAGACTTCCCTCAGATATTAAAAAATCATAGTAACTATAGAAAACATTCCACTGCTGTCGTGTATTTAAAAAAATAAAATCAATGACAGATAAAAAAAATTAATAATGATAAATAAAGGCTGGGATGTATAAAAAAAAAAAGAAGTGTCTGTTTCAGGACTAAGGTTGTGGCTCAGCGGTAGAGCGCTCGACTAGCTCATGCAAGGCCCTGGGTTCAATCCACAGCACCACATAAAAATAAATAAATAAAATGAATGTATTGTGTCCAACTACAACTACAAAATAAATATTTTAAAAAAGTGTCTGTCATTCATTTCCTCATTTATTAATTGGCGTGTGTGTGTTTGTGTGTGTGTGTCTGTGAACTTCTTTGAGTTCTTTACATATTGTGGATATTAATCCTGTGTCAAAAGAATAGCTAGCAAAGATTTTTCTCCCATCCTGTGGGTTCTCTCTTCACATTCTTGTTTCCTTTGCTATGCAGAAGCTTTTTAATTTGATGTCTTCCCATTTATTAACTCTTGGTATTATTTCCTTTAGGAATCCTATTGAGAAAGTCATTGCCTGTGCCTACATGTTGGAATGTTGACCTTATGTTTCTTCAAGGATTTTTGTGATTGATTTTTGTGTGAAGAAGATCATTGGTATTTTGATGCGGATTATACTGAATCTGTACATTGTTTTTGGAAGTATAGCCATTTTAACAATGTTAATTCTGCCTATCCATGAATATGGGAGGTCTTTTCATCATTTTTTGTCTTCCTCATTTTCATTCTTCAATGTTCTATAGTTTTTATTGCCCAGACCTTTCACCTCCTTGTGAAAGGAGATTTATTCTTCAGTATTTTTTTCTTTTTCTTTTTTGAATGGTTTTATTTTCCTGATTTCTTTCTCAGCAGATTAATTATCGGTATAATGAAAATCTAATGATTTTTGGATCTTTTCACATTGTTTATTGGAGTCTTATAATTGTACATAATGATGGGGGAAAGCTATTGATTTTTGTATGCTGATTTTCTAATCTGCTACTTTACTAAATTTGTTTATTAACTCTAATACTCTACTAATGGGGCTTTTTGGAACTTCTAAATACACAATCATATCATGTGCAAACAGTGATAATTTGATTTCTTCCTTTCCTATTTTTAATCCCTTATTTCCTTCTCTTGCCTACTGCTCTGGCTAGAACTTCTACTACTATATTAAATAAGAGTGGTGGGAGTAGACATCCACACATCCTTGTCTTATTCTGGATTTTAAAGGAAATGCTTTCAGTTTTTCCCCATTCACTCTGATGTTGGCTTCGGACCTGTTATATATAGCCTTGATGATATTGAAGTAGATTCCTTCTATCTCCACTTTCTTCAGTGTTTTTATCGTGAATGCATGCTGAAAATTGTCAAAAGCTTCCTCTGCATCCACTGAGATGACTAAGTCCTTAATTCTATTTTGTGATGAATTACATTTATTGATTTGTGTATGTTAAACCATGCTTACATCCCTGGAAAGGAACCAACTTGGCAATGTTGAATACAATTTGCTAATATTTTATTAAGATTTTTGCATCTAGGGGCTATGGCTCTGATTCAGTGGTAGAGCGCTTGCCTCAAATGTATGAGGCACTGGGTTCAATTCTCAGCACCATATATAAATAAATGAATAAAATAAAGGTCCATCAACAACTAAACAAATATTTTTAAAAAAGATTTATGCGTGTATGTTCATCAGGGATATCAGTTTATAGTTTCCTTTCCTCGATGTGTTCTTATTGGTTTGAGTATGAGTTTGACACAGGCTTCATATAATGAATTTGGAACTGTTCCATCCCTTTCTATTTCATGAAATAATTTGAGAAGCACTGCCTATCCATGAATATGGGAGGTCTTTTCATCATCTTGATGTTAGTTTTTTTTTTTAATATTTATTTTTTAGTTGTAGCTGGACACAACACCTTCATTTTATTTATTTATTTTTATTTAGTGCTGAGGATCAAACCCAGGGCTTCGCTCGCACATGCTAGGCGAGCGCTCTACCGTTGAGCCATAACCCAAGCCCTTGATGTTAGTTTTTATTTAATTGTCTGGTAGAATTCAGCTGAGAATACATCTGGTCCTGGGTTTCTCTTTGTTGAAAGGCTTTTAATTCCTGCTTCTATCACATTGCTAAGTACTGGTTGGTTTAGATTTTCTATGTTCTCTTGATTCAATTTTGGCAGGTCTCGTGTGTAGAAACGTATTAAGTCTTTCAATTTATTGGAGTATAAATTTTCAAAGTATTCCCTTAGTGATCTTTGGATATCTGTGATGTCTGGTGATTTCTACTTTTTAATTTCTAATTTTATTAATTTGGGTCTTCTCTCTTTTTCTTTTGGTTAAATTTTGGCTAAGGGCTTATCAATCTTGTTTATCTCTTCAAAGAACCAACTCTCCATTTCATTGATCCTTTGAATGTTTTTATTGTTAATTTCACTGATTTTTACTTTGATCTTAATTATTTCCTTTTTTCTACTGTCTTTGGAATTGGTGTGTTCTTTTTCACGAACCTTAAGATATATCACTCGGTTATTTATGATCTTTCTGATTTTCCTATGTAGCCACTCATATTTGTAAACTGATTTCTTAAAACTGCCTTCATAGTGTCCAGAGGTTCTGGTATATTGCATAACTATTATTACTTCATTATAAGAACTGTTATATATGTGTAATAAGAATTGTAATGCATTCCACTGCTGTCATGTATTTAAAAAAAATAAAATCAATAAAAGATTAAAAAAAAGAATTTTTAAATTAACTCCCTGGTATGAAATAAAATTAAAAAACAGAGGTGGGATGGGGATATGGCTCAAGTGGTGGCACGCTCGCCTGGCATGCGTGCGGCCCGGGTTTGATCCTCAGCACCACATACAAACAAAGATATTGTGTCTGCCGAAAAACTAAAAAAATAAATTCTCTCTCTCTCTTTAAATAAAAAACAAAAAACAGAGGGACAGTGTTTTCTATCTTGAAATTTTAGTTTAAAACGAACAGTGTGTTTTCTTACTATAATTCAATCAAAAGCAAGAGAACAGGCACAGTAGAACATACCTTTAATTCAACTCACTCAAGAGCCTGAGGCAAGAGGATCACAAATTTGAGGCCTGCCTCAGCAACTTAATGAGACCTTGTCTCAAAATAAAAAGGGGTAGAAATGTAGCTCAGTAGCAAAGACCCCCGTTTAATCCCAACTTACCCTCCTCCAAAAAAAAGCAGGAGTTGGAGATCCAACATGGCAGCGGGCGCGGAGAGATCAAGTCTCTGATCTCTTCAGCTGCGTGGGCATAGGGAGTCGTAAACCGTCTAAATGCTGTTTGCTCAGGATCACTAGGCAATGCTGAGCTGACGTGGATCTGGGGCGAACAGTCTGGGCCTCTCAGAACACACACCGAGCCCGGATTGGCTGAATTCAAGCTCCCGTTCGCCTGCTTCTTGCAGACAAACTGCTGTGACTCAGCACTAAACGATCCCGCTGAAACAACTGGTCGGCCCTTCTGAAACTACGGAGGTTAATACCAACCGAGCCTTCATACGCAGTGGCCACAGGATTGAAACGGGGCTTGGGAGAGCCAGTCAGGACCCACCCATTGCATTGGTCACCCGGCAAAGGGAAACGAACTTTCGCCATTTGCATGGGATACCACCATTGCAGAGAACTGACGTCACCAGAATGCGGCGGAGGAGATAACTTCATTGAAACCAGCGGCGACAGGTGTGTAACCCCCTAGCCTTCCTTCTCCACACAGCAGGGAAACCTTAAGGGCCCCTCCCAGCTCTCCCGTGAGTGCGATAGCCAAACCGAGGGAATCAGGAGTGGTGTGGAACTCCCGGCTACCGCTCCCACCAGTGCTGACAACTGAGGTCTCTTACACCAGCTACCAGGGGCGTGGCTACCAGAGGGCTAGCAAAATTCGCTGAGTGTTCTCAGCCCCAAGCTCTACAAACTTAGGGTCTGACGGAATGGCAAACAGAGAGAGTGTGCCCAGTCGTTCATGAAAACAGGGCTCCCGGGAGCAGCAGACCTGGCGTGTAGCCAGTATTATGGTGAGCGTCACCGGTGAGCGGGGCCTGGCTTGAGGAAAAGTGGGGAAGTGACTAGACACAAGAGAAGGCCCTAGGCACTCAAGATTGGAGACCCGCCCAGTCTGGGAGGAGGAGCTGCGGCACAGTGATTGGTTCCCGCGTATTGAGAGGAGAAGCTTGGCCCGGTAGGCACAGCTCCACCTACTGGAAGAGAAGTTAATCAAACTTTAAGACTGCATTTATTAATTTTTTTTTTTAATTTGGGTTTTTTTTTCATTTTCATTTTTCTTGTTGTTTTAAAATTCCTTATTCCTTAATAGGACACCCATAGCACAAGAGTTAATAACAAGAATCAACAAATGGGACTTACTTAAACTAAAAAGTTTTTTCTCAGCAAAAGAAACAATAAGAGAGGTAAATAGGGAGCCTACACCCTGGGAACAAATCTTTACTCCTCACACTTCAGATAGAGCCCTAATATCCAGAGTATACAAAGAACTCAAAAAATTAGACAATAAGAGAACGAACAACCCAATCAACAAATGGGCCAAGGACCTGAACAGACACTTCTCAGAGGAGGACATACAGTCAATCAATAAGTACATGAAAAAATGCTCACCATCTCTAGCTGTCAGAGAAATGCAAATCAAAACCACCCTAAGATACCATCTCACTCCAGTAAGATTGGCAGCCATTATGAAGTCAAACAACAACAAGTGCTGGCGAGGATGTGGGGAAAAGGGTACACTTGTACATTGCTGGTGGGACTGCAGATTGGTGCAGCCAATTTGGAAAGCAGTATGGAGATTTCTTGGAAAGCTGGGAATGGAGCCACCCTTTGACCCAGCTATTCCCCTTCTTGGTCTATTCCCTAAAGACCTAAAAAGAGCATGCTACAGGGACACTGCTACATCGATGTTCATAGCAGCACAATTCACAATAGCAAGACTGTGGAACCAACCTAGATGCCCTTCAATAGACAAATGGATAAAAAAAATGTGGCATTTATACACAATGGAGTATTACTCTGCATTAAAAAATGACAAAATCATACAATTTGCAGGGAAATGGATGGCATTAGAGCAGATTATGCTAAGTGAAGCTAGCCACTCCCTAAAAAACAAATGCCAAATGTCTTCTTTGATATAAGGAGAGTAACTAACATCAGAGTAGGGATGAAGAGCAGGAGAAGAAGATTAACATTTAACAGGGATGAGAGGTGGGAGGGAAAGGGACAGAGAAGGGAAATTGCATGGAAATGGAAGGAGACCCTCAGGGTTATACAGTGGAGGGGGTAGAGAGAGAGGAGGGGAGGGGAGGGGAGAGGTGGGGAGGGGGGAGGGTGGAGGATGGGAAAGGCAGCGGAGCACAACAGACACTAGTATGGCAATATGTAAATCAATGGATGTGTAACTGATGTGATTCTGCAATCTGTGTATGGGGTGAAGGTGGGAGTTCATAACCCACTTGAATCAAAGTGTGGAATATGATATGTCAAGAAATTTGTAATGTTTTGAACAACCAACAATAAAAAATTTAAAAAAAATTTTTTTTAAATTTTTTTAATTTTTATTATTTTTTAAATTTAAATTTTTATTTTTTTATTATTTTTAAAAATTTTTTTTTCTTTTGTAATTTTCTAATTTTTTTTGTCTTTTCATTTCTTTTCAATTTTCTTTATTCCCCCTTCCTTGAATTCTACCTGCCTACTCTCATTCTCTTTAGTGACTTCTTCCCTTCCCTTCTAATATCTTTCCTCCCAAGCATCAAATAAATTTATAGGAGTAAACAGTAACTCAGCAGTCAAACAGAACAAGAAGTAACATGAGCAGCATGAAAAAGCAAGGAAGAAAAGGAGTACAAACAATGCAGGACAGTCTAAATATTCAGGAGGACCTAGAGTCATCAGAAAAATGGTCAAATAAAGAACTCAAGGAATACCTTAGACAGATGGAATGGAACCTCAAAAAGGATATGAGATAGCAAATTCAAACAGTGAAAGAACACATTGAAAATGAATTACATAAACAGATAAAAGAAGAACTTAAGCATCTTTATCAGGAGATAGAGATTATAAAAAAATCAAACAATAATTCTAGAAATGAAGGAAACTATAAACCAAATTAAAAACTCAAATGAGAGTATCACTAACAGAGTGGAGCAAGTAGAAGTCAGAACGTCAGATAATGAAGACAAAATATATCATCTTGAAAAGAGTCTAGCCAACTCAGAAAGGCTGGTAAAAAATCACGAGAAAAACATCCAAGAGATATGGGATAACATAAAAAAACAAAAAAAAACCTACGAGTCATCGGGATAGAGGAAGGTATAGAGATTCAAACCAAGGGAATGAGTAACCTGCTGAATGAAATAATTACAGAAAACTTTCCAGAAATAAAAAAGGAAACAGATATACAAATTGTAGATGCATACAGGACACCAAACATAAAAAATCACAGTAGACCAACGCCAAGACACATTGTTATGAAGATATCCAATATACAGAACAAAGAGAAAATATTAAAAGCTACAAGAGAAAGGATGCAGATTACATTCAGGGATAAACCAATAAGGTTAACAACGGATTTTTCATCACAGACGCTGAAAGCGAGAAGATCCTGGAACAACGTATTTCAAAAACTGAAAGACAATGGATGCCAACCAAGAATTCTGTATCCAGCAAAATTAAGCTTCAGATACAACAACGAAATAAAAATCTTTCATGATAAACAAAAGTTAAAAGAATTTGCAGCCAGAAAACCAGCATTGCAAAGCATCTTGAGCAAAACACTACACGAGGAAGAAATGAAAAACAATACCAAAACCATCAGTGGGAAGTGCCTCAGTAAAGACAGAGGGCGGGGGGAAAGCTAATCATGGAGAAACAAACTAAATTAAAAAAAAAAAAAGATAAATATTCAAACATAGCTGGAAGTACAAACCATATATCAATAGTAACTCTAAACGTTAATGGTTTAAACTCTCCAATAAAGCAACATAGGCTGGTAACATGGATTAAAAAAACAAATCCAACAATATGCTGCCTCCAGGAGACACATCTGATTGGAAAAGACATACACAGGCTGAAGGTGAAAGGTTGGGAAAAAATATACCACGCACACGGTCCTTGTAAGCAAGCAGGGGTGGCCATCCTCATTTCGAATGAAATCGACTTCAAGGCTAAGTTAATCCAAAGGGATAAGGAAGGACATTATATACTGTTAAAAGGAATCATTCACCAACAAGACATAACAATTATCAATATTTATGCACCAAATAATGGTGCTGCGACGTTCATAAAACAAATTCTCCTCAAGTACAAGAATCCAATAGACCACAACACAATAATTATGGGTGACTTCAACACACCTCTCTCACCATTGGACAGATCCTCCAAACAAAAGTTGAATAAAGAAACTATAGAACTCAATATCACAATCAATAACTTAGACTTAACTGACATATATAGAATATATCAACCATCATCAATTGGATATACTTTTTTCTCAGCAGCACATAGATCCTTCTCAAAAATAGACCATATATTATGCCATAGGGCAACCCTCAGTAATTTTAAGGGGTGGAGATAATACCATGCACTTTATCTGATCATAATGGAATGAAACTGGAAATCAGTGATAAAAGAAGGAAGGAAAAATCCTACATCACATGGAAAATGAACAATATGTTACTGAATGATCAATGGGTTACAGAAGACATAAAGGAGGAAATCAAAAAATTCTTAGAGATAAATGAAAATACAGAGACAACATATCGGAATCTATGGGACACAATGAAAGCAGTTTTAAGAGGGAAATTTATCGCCTGGAGGTCATTCCTCAAAAAAAGACAAAACCAACAAATAAATGAGCTCACACTTCATCTCAAAGCCCTAGAAAAGGAAGAGCAAAACAACAGCAAATGTAGCAGAAGGCAAGAAATAATTAAAATCAGAGCGGAAATCAATGAAATTGAAATAAAAGAAACTATTGAAAAAATTGACAAAACTAAAAGTTGGTTCTTCGAAAAAATAAATAAGATCGACAGACCCTTAGCCATGCTAACGAAGAGAAGAAGAGAGAGAACTCAAATTACTAACATACGGGATGAAAAAGGCAATATCACAGCAGATGTTACAGAAATACAGAAGACAATTAGAAATTATTTTGAAAACCTATATTCCAATAAAATAGAAGATAGTGAAGACATCGATAAATTTCTTAAGTCATATGATTTGCCCAGACTGAGTCAGGAGGATACACACAATTTGAACAGACCAATATCAATGGATGAAATAGAAGAAGCAATCAAAAGACTACCAACCAAGAAAAGCCCAGGACCAGATGGGTATACAGCGGAGTTTTACAAAACCTTTAAAGAAGAATTAATACCAATACTTTTCAAGTTATTTCAGGAAATAGAAAAAGAGGGAGCTCTTCCAAATTCATTCTATGAGGCCAACATCACCCTGATTCCGAAACCAGACAAAGACACCTCAAAGAAAGAAAACTACAGACCAATATCTCTAATGAACCTAGATGCAAAAATCCTCAATAAAATTCTGGCGAATCGGATACAAAAACACATCAAAAAAATTGTGCACCATGATTAAGTAGGATTCATCCCTGGGATGCAAGGATAGTTCAATATACGGAAATCAATAAATGTTATTCACCACATCAATAGACTTAAAGATAAGAACCATATGATCATCTCGATAGATGCAGAAAAAGCATTCAACAAAGTACAGCATCCCTTTATGTTCAAAACATTAGAAAAACTAGGGATAACAGGAACTTACCTCAACATTGTAAAAGCTATCTATGCTAAGCCTCAGGCTAGCATCATTCTGAATGGAGAAAAATTGAAGGCATTCCCTCTAAAATCTGGAAAAAGACAAGGATGCCCTCTATCACCACTTCTATTCAATATAGTCCTCGAAACACTGGCCAGAGCAATTAGACAGACGAAAGAAATTAAAGGCATAAAAATAGGAAAAGAAGAACTTAAATTATCACTATTTGTGGATGACATGATCTTATACCTAGCAGACCCAAAAGGGTCTACAAAAAAACTACTAGAACTAATAAATGAATTCAGCAAAGTGGCAGGATATAAAATCAACACGCATAAATCAAAGGCATTTCTGTATATCAGCGACAAAACTTCTGAAACGGAAATGAGGGAAAACACTCCATTCACAATATCCTCAAAAAAAATAAAATACTTGGGAATCAACCTAACAAAAGAGGTGAAAGATTTATGCAATGAAAACTACAGAACCCTAAAGAGAGAAGTAGAAGAAGATCTTAGAAGATGGAAAAATATACCCTGTTCATGGCTAGGCAGAACTAACATCATCAAAATGGCGATATTAACAAAAGTTCTCTATAGGTTTAATGCAATGCCAATCAAAATCCCAACGGCATTTCTTGTAGAAACAGATAAAGCAATCATGAAATTAATTTGGAAAAATAAAAGACCGAGAATAGCAAAAGCAATTCTAGGCAGGAAGTGTGAATCAGGCGGTATAGCGATACCAGATTTCAAACTATATTACACTGCGATAGTAACAAAAACAGCATGGTACTGGTACCAAAACAGGTGGGTGGACCAATGGTACAGAACAGAGGACACAGAGACTAATCCACAAACTTACAACTATCTTATATTTGATAAAGGGGCTAAAAGCATGCAATGGAGGAAGGATAGCATCTTCAACAAATGGTGTTGGGAAAACTAGAAATCCATATGCAACAAAATGAAACTGAATCTCCTCCTCTCGCCATGCACAAAAGTTAACTCAAAATGGATCAAGGAGCCTGATATCAAATCAGAGACACGCCGTCTGATAGAAGAAAAAGTTGGCTCCGATCTACATATTGTGGGGTCGGGCTCCAAATTCCTTAATAGGACACCCATAGCACAAGAGTTAATAACAAGAATCAACAAATGGGACTTACTTAAACTAAAAAGTTTTTTCTCAGCAAGAGAAACAATAAGAGAGGTAAATAGGGAGCCTACACCCTGGGAACAAATCTTTACTCCTCACACTTCAGATAGAGCCCTAATATCCAGAGTATACAAAGAACTCAAAAAATTAGACAATAAGTTAACAAATAACCCAATCAAAAAATGGGCCAAGGACCTGAACAGACACTTCTCAGAGGAGGACATACAATCAATCAACAAGTTCATGAAAAAATGCTCACCATCTCTAGCAGTCAGAGAAATGCAAATCAAAACCACCCTAAGATACCATCTCACTCCAGTAAGATTGGCAGCCATTCTGAAGTCAAACAACAACAAGTGCTAGCGAGGATGTGGGGAAATGGATGGCGCTAGAGCAGATTATGCTAAGTGAAGCTAGCCAATCCCTAAAAAACAAATGCCAAATGTCTTCTTTGATATAATGAGAGCAACTAAGAACAGAGCAGGGAGGAAGAGCAGGAGGAAAAGATTAACATTAAACAGAGACATGAGGTGGGAGGGAAAAGGAGAGAAAAGTGATATTCCATGGAAATGGAAGGAGACCCTCATTGTTATGCAAAATTACATATAAGAGGTTGTGAGGGGAATGGGAAAATAAACAAGGGAGAGAAATGAATTACAGTAGATGGGGTAGAGAGAGAAGTTATTAAACATTTTCAGTTGTATACATTTGTACCATATGTTAACTATCAGCATATCCTTTTAATATGTAATCATTCTACAAATAAGTATGTTTTACTTTAGGAATCAAAACCCAATTCAAATATGGGAAAATTAACTAAGAAAAGGTTAGCAATGAATAACAGGTATATCTTCAAATATGGGAAAAGATGCCCAAAGGTAAAAATATATTATTTCAATGTGAGCTTCTTTTCATTCCTCTTCTAAGACATGGCCACTCTATAACTACCAAAGCTTGAGTTGAACAAATGTCTACTTTAGTCAGAAATACAAATAAAAAAGACTCCCAAATAAACTACCTCTAATCCACTGACTGTTCAATTTATATTATGAAAAGGCCACTAGTTAAAAAAGATTTATAGGGCCTTCTCATTTCAAAGCAATAGAACAAAATCCTGGTACAGCTAAGTCTTTATCTATCCCTTGCATTCTGTTGATATCAGCATTCTTTGTTACTAAGATTTATAGCTTTTACTGATGAAAACACAACTGTGGAAATAAGAAGGAAAAATAGGTCCAAATTACACAAAATTAAAAAAGCTTTAAGTCTTACCACATCGCCAATGTGAATCTTGAGATGGTTCAAGTGTTTGCCCTTTATGGGTATGACTTGATTTTGAAACACATTTGACTTTTCCAGGTTGATTTATCAGAAAATTATGCCCATGGTGATACTCTCTACAACAGAAATTACACAATAACTATTATCCCTAATATCTCATATAAGTGACAAATTTTAATATCTCAAAAATCCCAAATTATAGCCCAGATGAATATATGCACTTGACACTCCTTTTTTTTTTTGTATCTCAGTGTTATTTTAAGATTAAAAAAAATTCGTCGTAGATGGACACAATACCTTAATTTTTATGTGGTGCTGAGGATTGAATCAAATGCCTCACACTTGCTACGCAAGCACTCTACCACTGAGCTACAACCCCAGACCCTCAGGATTACATCATGACTCTCAAGAAATTATTTGTTTTATGTCATACCTCAAACCTTGTTCATTTGTTTCAAAGAGATTATTTTTAGTTCTCTCTCTACCCATTTTAAATTCTCCATATATTTACCAGTTACTTAGTATTTGATCCCCTACTTTATTCTAGAAAAGACACAAGGGGAATATTTGGCATTTTATTTATTTATTTATTTATTTTAATTTTTTATTGTGGGTTGTTCAAAACATTACAAATTTCTTGACATATCATATTCCACACTTTGATTCAAGTGGGTTATGAACTCCCACCTTCACCCCATACACAGATTGCAGAATCACATCAGTTACACATCCATTGATTTACAAATTGCCATACTAGTGTCTATTGTGCTCCGCTGCCTTTCCCATCTATTTGGCATTTTAAATAAACTCCAAAATACAAATGCAAATGATCTGATTATGTTTGGGTCTGTGTTGGTAGCACTTTCTGTAGGCTCTTATTAATGTTCATGATTCTAATTACATAATTGTCAAAGGTGGTATCTTTTTACTACCAGATGATTTATTGCTATAAGTAACTAAACAAGAAAGAGAAGAGATAGGCTGTTGTTTCAGTCAAGACAGTTGGCATTCTCTCTCCAAGGTCTGCCAGATGTGTCTACTCAAAGCCTTAACAATTCTTTCTGAACAGTATAAACATGAGACCCAGCATACCTGGGTAACAACTGGGCCAATTATACACTGATTAAAATAGCACATAATGAGGGCACCCAACCAGGCAGGATGCCCTGAACTGACAGAAGTAACATGTATTCATAGGATGTGTTGAATACAAAACCTTAAAAAAATTTTCTTTTACATTAATACTAACACAGAACACTTTTAAACATTCTTCAAGAATAGGTGCACAAAGAATTACCTCTTTATTTCCGAATTCCCAGCACCTAGGACTGTTTTGAGAAAAGCCGGGAGGCTGAGCACCTCCCCTTCCCAATGATGTCACTTTCTTTGCCAGAGCAGCAAGGTCTAGCTGGAGAAGAGAACCAACAGGGCTCCAGGGGGTGGTTAAAAGTCACCAGGCAGCTGCTGCGCAAAGCAGCAGGGGATGGACGCTGCCCTGGCAGGGTGGGAAGGGAACAGCAACTTTGGTTGGACCCAGGGATCCATGGATTTGACCCCAATGTGCCCTGGTGGTCCTGTGGGATTGTCCTAGGCACTGGATGGTCCAGACCATCCCTGAGGAAGAGTGGTGGAGCCAGGGCTGGGCCTCCAACCCTGGGGTCTAAAGGAAGTAACCTCACCCAGCATGGTAACACAGGGTCATTCCACTGCCTTCCAATCAGATGTACAGAAACCAGCACTGACAGAGACGGGTCCTGGGAGAGCCTAGTGAGTTCACAAGGAAAGGTCAAGCCAAGCCAAAGGGTAGCACACAACACTAGGGCAAACCAGCTGCTGGCAAGATGCCTAGGGTTTGCCAGTTCATCTAGTTTTAGTGCAAACTGCTGAGACTCAGTTTTCTTCTGCTGGAGCAGGCTTTCCTACAACTTCCTCTGCACCCCCATTCCCAGCATCCTTTCCAGGACTGGAGTGCTGAGGGCCACTGGGCCCCTGGGCCCCTGGCAAAGCTGACAGGACCATTCTGCACAGCCTCATACTCCACAGGACCCCACCCAGATAGCTGGCAGGGGCCATCTCTTCTTCCCTGACCTCTTGCATGGGGATGTTAACCTCCTTGGAGGCCCCATCTTCCTGCTGCCTACCCAGCACACAATTTCCCACATCTCTGTCTTTGGAGAACTGGTCTTCTAAATTCTCATTTTCTTCTGCTAGTCATTTGTCTCTGACACTGTGTTTACCTTTGGGTTTCCTCAGCTGTGCATGTCTTCTTAGGAGAATTGCCACTGAAACTTTTAATTCCTTCTTGATTTTCTGAAGTAGATACAGTCTCTGAAGTAAGACAGTCGGCTTGGTGGATACGCTCCCTTCCCTGGTAGTCTTGACAATGTGAGTTGGTAGCACACAGGTGAGCTGCCAGCCTTGGGATGCCCGTGAGTTCAGCAGAGTCATGCAGTCAGTCTGAATCTCCATGCCTTCAGGGCCATCCATTGTTTAACAATAGCATCATAGCCCTGTCTGCTTTTGCTAACTTCTGTACAAACAGCTTCAAAGATGAATACTACATCAGTCAAGCTGTGTAAGGAATCATCCGCCATTCCAAGGTGGAAGAGTGAATTCACCAGGACTCCTTTCTGTAAGTGGCCACTCATGTGCTCCAACCAGTTGGCATCCAAACTCCTCGCTATCTGGCCATTCTTGGAGACAGCAGAAAGGAATACTGATGGGACAGTATTGCCAGCACTTCTGATAGCTCTTCAGTTTGTTGAAAGGGCAAAAATCTCCATTTTCCTAGAGAGGAGCCTTGTATGTGTGTCCA
This sequence comes from Marmota flaviventris, assembly GCF_047511675.1. Classification (NCBI taxonomy): domain Eukaryota; kingdom Metazoa; phylum Chordata; class Mammalia; order Rodentia; family Sciuridae; genus Marmota; species Marmota flaviventris. The sequence continues at coordinate 146,928,214 of NC_092502.1, forward strand.
TCCACTGTTGGGCTCATCCCCTATGGGGAAAATCCTCCACCCTCTCCAGAGGATAAGCTGGGCTCCTTGGTGAAAGGCAGCTCCCCTGTGTGGCCTGGGCTGGGCTCTGGGCTCCCATCCACCCCTGTGGGAGCAACACACACGTCTGCAGCCCCTGGCTTCTCATCCTCAGTGATGCATGGTCTCCACATACCTTTATCACTGCTCTGGCATCTGTGGCGCCATTGGCAGTGGACGCAAGAGGGCTGCTGCCTGCTGAGTTCACAGGGGAGTGATACTGAGGAATGACACAACAAACTCCAGGCCCCGACTTGCAGCCTCCTGGACCTTCATAATAAACTCTGGGATGATATTTTATCTGTCAGATGGTCTAAGGAGGAACAGCAATCTAATTTGAAGATGTAACCTTCATTGTGAAGATGAGTCTTCTGAGATCTGTCAGTTTTCTTGACCGAGATTGGCCCTAAATATGTGCTGGAGGGGAATCTTTTCCTGCCTGTGAACGGGCTGCCCAAGGGGTGCAGGGTGGCCAGGGAGAACCCCTGCTGGTACAGCTCCAGGAGCTGGGCTGGCAGGTCCCTCAAGGAGGCCAGCCTCACTGCTGAGGACCATGGGAGCTCCACAACATCCAGAGTTGTGAACTACAGGAGGCAGTACTCATAGGCCACATCCACCTTGTTTTCTACCTGAGGCCTCTTCAAAGTTGAATAAATATTCCCAGGCCATTCCTCGTAGCACTTCCCTAACTTGTTCAATCCACAGCCCATTTCAGCAGATTTTGCAACTGGCGGTGGAGAAGGCGCAGGCTGGGTTCCCTGAGACAGTGTGTTGTGTCCTGGGAGGAAAGCGGGTGCGGGGGGGGGAAGAGGGGGGTGGCACTGCCTGCTCACGTATCAGTCCCTCAGGTGATTGGTGTATGTGTCCCTCCCCAAAGCCTAAGGCATACGTGCTCCCGCTCACTAAAGGTGGTAATTTTTAACAACACAGTGCTGCCAATTCATGTCCACCACATGGATTACCAACAGATATAACTTTGCATGTTTGTTAGCCATATACGAGAAATTTTACACTTGGGTACATTAGCACTTTCAATTAATTTCTGCTTAACGACTTCTACCCAAACCTACTGTCTGTGATTAAGGTGAAATACACAACAGTAACTACAATCAGATGAACATAACTTGGAAGGGCAGAGAGGGCAGCAGGAGAAGAAGTAGCAAGCTGATGGGAGCTGGCTGTTCCTGCCAGAGTGAAGATGACAGGTAGAGAAACAGGGAGATAGCAATTAGGAGTCAAATTAGAGAAACAAATCTTAACAGAAACTAAAAAAAAGAAGACAGTACTGGACAGATATGAAATGTCACACTTCAGGTATACTGAAGTGCTTTGTTACAGCTTAGTTAGAAAGAGAATGCCATTTTTGCCTTTTTCCTTGTGATTCTATACATTTATAAAGACCTCATAAATAAGGAGCTATTTTGTTCTTTATCATCATAATTCTAAGCAGGGTAGATGCAAATACACTGAGCTTCAATCACAAAAGTGATACTTTTTTTTTTTTTTTTAACTAGGTCCAATGTTATTTTTCCAAATAATATGGTGAATTGTGTCTTACCTCCTTGGAGAAGGGCAGCACTGGTGTCCAGAATGCCAAGCAGTGCTGGGTTTGTTAGGAGATGGTTTCTGTGCAGTTACTGGCAGTTGTACTGATTCTGATAACAGTTCATTCATCAGACTGTATGCTTGTGTGATTCGCCGACTATAGTGGTCAGAGAGCAGCAACCTTTTAGATAAAGAATTAAACACCATTTATTTAAAAAGTCACTTTTAGTTCTTATTTTCAGAGGGAACACAGTACTTTTGTTTTAGTACTTTTCAAATCCTTCTAATCGTCAGATTTCTGAAAACCATTAGGAAGTAGAGTATATTATTAAAGACATTTGTAGTTATGGTCTTGAGGGTATTTCCCAAATACACATACATATCTGGTTGGGAGAGAGAGTACAACAGAAATGAAAGTCATAAAAACTGTATGGTGCCAATAATATTTGAAAGCAAATTTCTAAAAAAGGGTGCTGAGTCTAATTATTTTCTTTATAATGATATCTCCCACAATTTTCTGTTTATTGACTAGAAGACAATTATGAAAATAAATTTCTAAGGATTATCTACCAGAAAATGCTCAGGATATAACTTCCAAGCTTACCTATCTTTCTCATGCTTCATCTTTTGTCTCAGCCTGATTTCCTTTGAAGTCATGTAAAACTGCATAAGAAATATTCAGTTAATTCATTATTGTTCAGCCAAAAAAACCATTAGACATAATTCTACTATTTAGAAAATAGTACAAAATGCGGCAATATTTGATAAAACTTTCTATCCTAAAGCAAAACATAAAAATGTTAAATTAAAACATCATATAATTAAATGGAATGCAAAATGTATTTTACTAGTTATATTTTTTCGACAGAGGACATCCTACAGCTGCATAGGGATATAGACACTTTAACTTCATCTTCAGTCTGGTGATTAATTTCCCCAGTAGCTTGGTTGAAAAAGCAGAAAGAGACACTCATTTAAAATCATTTTAATATTGTCAAATATTTATCAAAAGCCTACTGTAATGAGTTTGCTATAATTTATAAATTTTTCAAAATTATATGTCAGAAGGCAAACTGAGACAAATGTCAAATATATATATATATATATATATATATATATATATATATATATATATATGATTCCAGAACATGAAGAATTATTATTGTAAGACTAGGATGGAGCTCAGTGGGAGAGTGCTTGCTTTAACATGTCCAAGGTTCGATCCCTAGAATGGAATAAGAATAAGAGGAAGAGGAAAAAGAAGAGAAAAATAAGACAGGTAAGTAAAATACATTCTTTAAATAATAGTTCACCTACTTTTACATCATATGGAGTTTAAATGGGGCAACCTTATCTGGAAAATAAACTTACATCATTTGTTAATAATGCTTTAAAAATGAAGTGTTATCATGTTTTATTTCAAATAGCAAAGTAAGGGATAAACTGTAATCTAACTATAAGCTAAATGTGATTTTCACAGTAATGTGGTTATCAAACACTACTTTTTTTTGCTTGGTAGCAGGGATTGAGCCCAATGGCACTTAACCACTGAGCCATATCCCCAGCCCTTTTTAATATTTTATTTAGAGACAACGTCTCACTGAGTTGCTTAGGGTTGCGCTAAATTGCTTTGAACTTGTGGTTCTCCTGTTTCAGCCTCCCAAGCTTCTGGGATCAAACACTACTTTGTTTTACCTTCTTAAGAAAAACTATTCCTGACCTGAACATGGTGATGCCCGTATTTCAGGGCTCAGTAAATAAATGCTAACAGTTTAAAGGCATTTAAAACACACACACACACAGATGACTGCTCTGCTGGTACATGATTAGATCATAATTTTATTCTTTGCAGAAAACAAGTTTAAAAATGGCTTTAACACACATATATCCATTATTTAACTGCTACTCACTCTCAGTGAAAAAGATACACAATCACTCAACCTCCTCATTTGTTTAAAATATTAAAGTCATAATTAACTTGAGGGAAAAAGAATACTTAATATAGATCAACAGAATATAGTTTGCACAATATCGTGCTATACTTTGCTAATGTAATTTCTCAACTTTTCCTGGCATAAGTAAAATGTTGACTTTTTATCCGCCCAATAAAAAAAAGAATCTAAATTATGCTAATTTCTTTTGAATATTTGCCAGAAAAAAATATAGACGTTGTATAATAATTCCATTACCCTTGATACTGCAGACTTACTGGATTGCTTCTGGCACAGAAGGGATCATGTTCTTGCCCTCTCTTTTCTGCCAGCTGATTTAAGTACTCTGCCATTCTTTCTTTTCGTTTTCTTTTCATCCAGGCTCGAATCTCTCTTCTCTCCTTCTCAGTTCTTTGTGGACATCTGCCAGAAGAATGCTGAATCCTGTGAAATTTAATGAGCAAGGCATCATTGGCTTTTAAATTGGTTGTGTAGGTAAGAACTACCACAACTTAATAGTAGTATTCGCTTGAAAAGACATTGCCCTGTCTTGAAAGTAATGTACACTTATGGTCTCTAATCAACTTGTTCCAGTCTCATTCCCACAACTCCAGAGAAAATGGTCTCAGAAAGTTCACCAACTATTCTCTGTAACACTTGCTTTAAATGTTATATTTAAACAGCTTTTCCCTCTTTAAACTGTCTTACCTGGGTCTTTTCTTACTCAAAACACTACATAGCCTCCTTTCATCTCTGCTCACCACTTCAATATTGATGCCTTAAAGGTTCTGTTTTGGACTTCCTTATCTACCATTCAGTTCCTGGACCATCTCAACCACTTCTCTTTTTTTGTACTTTCTAATTTTTTTTCATTTGTTCTTTTTAGTTATACATGGCAGTAGAATGAACTCTGGCAAATCAACCACTTCTAAAACCTACACACACAGGTAAGTTCCAAGCTGCTGCTCTTCTGGATCTAATCCCATCTTCAGGTCCACGCCACACGTCTCACAATCTGGCTGAGTTAATGACTAAGTATGGCAGGAATGTACTGGCTGGTTCATTTCTGAAATATGGGTGACTCCATGGGTGACATGGCTTGAGGCCCTAACACTGATCTAGCTGAAATATTCTTAAAATGGTGCTGGCATTCTGAAACCCTATCTCCCTGATTCTCTTTCCTTCCATCTTTCCTCACAAACATCTCCCAAAACAAATCTCTTATACATCAATCCCATCTTGGCTTCTGCTTCTTGGAGGATCTGAACTAACATAAGTTGCACTTTGGGTGGTCTGAGAAAACAGGGGATAGATGGTAGTGTGTGAAAAAGACACCATACTAGATGGAAGCTGGGTCACAGATACAGACATTGTGGTTTATTCTGAACACTTGCTTAACGAGTTTGGCTCTTGGGATGTGCCAGGAAGGATTCCCAATAAAATCCTAGGCACTGAGTCTAATCAATTGCTAGTAGACAACATCTCACATGTGTTGTCACAACCTGTTGCTTGAGGAATTATGTTATGTCCTTTGTGACTCCACTGGGAGAGGATTATGGGAAGCCTGTGCTTGGTTTCCTCTGGAATTTACCTAATGTGCCTTTTCCCTTTGCTGACTTTCCTTTCAACCTTCTTGTTGAAAATTCATATTTTATATTTCATATTTATGGCCACAAATATGACTAAACACTGTGAGCTCTCCTAACAAAATGCTGACCCTAAGGGTGGTCTTAGGAACCCTCAACTTCAGAGCAGATCTGCATCTGCTCTGCAGTCTGACAGCTGGTCCCCACATTTCATGGCTCCCTTTTCTTTTCCTTCACAGGCATTTTCCAAACAAAGCTCTTCCTTATCTAAATCCCACCTTGGCATCCGTCAGAGGACTTACAGTTAATATTAGCGAATGAATGTTATCCTGGAACTTTACATCTAAAACTACATTTTCCAATTTGCTAAAGAAATTATCATCAGTCATGTAAGAAAACCTATCATCCTTACCTCCTGACAGCCTCCAGTGTTTATTTACCCTGTGACTTACACTCTCCGTTTTGATTCACCTCATCTCTGGACTCTGGAAGTAAGTCATCCATCTGGCTCCCAGGTCTAGCTGATGATAACCTGCTGCTGAGCTCTGCTGCCAATAGTCAAGCCAGCTTAGTGCTTCTGTCCCCACACAAGGTACTCCCACACCCTTCCAATGAACAAACTCTAGCTACATCTGAGTCCTTGCCCTTTGTTGACCATCATATCTTTGCATATTGTCTGTCTGTAATATCCTGTCTTACAGTTACCAGTCATTAGCCGAATACAATTTCTATTAATCCTGAGATACGAATCAAATTCCGAAATTGTGACTCTGCTTTTTGACTGACCTTTTTTCCCTGAGCTCCCATAGCACACTGACAGAACTTGATCCTACATTTACATCCTTTCAAGAGTAGAAACCAAATATTATTTTTATATAATTTTAGAAAAAAAAAGAACTATTAGAGTTAACTAAATTCATTAGTTTAGGAAGTTAGGGTCTAACATGGTCTTGATATAAGGTAATAATATAGTAGATAAATTATATAAACAAAAATAATCTTTTTTTCTAAATAATTTTAAGTTATAGATGGATAGAATACCTTTATTTATTTATCTTTATGTGGTGCTGAGAATGGAACCCAGGGCCTCACACATGCTAGGTGAGCACTCTACCACTGAGCCACAACCCCAGCCCTTCTTTCTTATTTTTTTTTTTTTATTTATTGTACTGTTTTCTTTTAATAGTCTTGGAAGTTTGATGATAACACACTGTACTTTCACTGAAGTAATAAGTGGAATTATATCTAAAACAGATAAGGTTGACTGTTTTCTATGAAGCAACTAAGGGGTATAAAGGAAAATAAAGGTGAGCGAGCCTTTATTCCATCCAGGAAGAGCTGCATGGAAAAGTATTTTAACCTAATGTTCTGTAGAAAGGCTACTGCAAAAGTAACCTAAGGGTTAGTATTCTGGATAAAATGCCATGAAGTAAACCATTAATTACTTTTAATAAGAAACAGCATTCATTCTATGTTGTACTTACAGTGATTAGACCTGAGAAAAACTCTCCAGATATAGATGTGCTCTGTTAGTTAAGTACAAAGTACACTTTGGGGAACATGGAGGAATGGCATACATCACAAAAATTATTTAGGTAGAAAAACTCCTAAACTTCAAATTTGTTTAATAAAAATTACATTGAAATGTGGCAAACCATTTACATTCCTAAATCAGAAACATTTTGAATGGGTTAAAAAGTAATTCTTTAGCGGCTAAATGCCAGCTTAGCATGCCAGAACCCAGTGGTCCATTCGTAGCATCAAAATAACCACAAAAAGGACTCTTAGTGAGTCCAGATTACCTGGAGATACTCCTTGCTTGTTGTTCTGTTAAACCAAGCTCTTTACTGGAAACTCCGCCTCTAGTTATAAGATCATTGATAATGTCTGCAATGTCAGTCAATCCAGCCATCTGGAGTGGATCTACTGAAATACTTCAATTGCAAATGAAATTTGACAAACAGAAACATTTAAGCATTTACAAATTAATTACATTAGGAAAAAACAAATATAAAAAACTATACCATTCAAGAGCGTAAATAGACACAAAATGATATGTGTACTTTTCCTTTTATTTCTATAATTCTGGTGTCTCCCACAAACACTAACTCATCAACAACTGATGACTTTGTAGGTACTCTTAAAAAAAAAAACTTTAGGCCCAGGAGAAAACCTCTATGGGTCTTGTCTGTTCAAATTTAATACATACTGAGTAAAAGAAAATGTAGCAAATGTAGCCTATTGTATTGTAATTACCTGTGTTGAAAAAGCAAGGGATGTAACAACATTTCTCAGTTTCTCAGAACATTCCATTCCCAATAGAAATTTATTATATTTCATTAAACTTCAAAAAGATGTATAATATATAAGTTCACATTCAAAGGACAACAAAATTTCCAGGACACATATTCATACTCAAATTTTAAGTAAAATAATGAACTACTTCTTAAAATATTTACCTTTCAAATAATTCATCACTGTTATTCACACCTAAAAAAAAGGAAACATTAATAAAAGTTACACATATTGGAAAATATCTAATTTAAACCCAGAAGATGTTTACTTGGAAGAATAGGATCCAAAGAATGATTTTTAAGCCTTGCCCAATATAAACTAAGTATCTCTAATGCAAAACATTTAATCTATTTAACCTTCTACATGTTTAATCTGAAATATAATTAAGTTAATATAGGGAAAATGTTCTGACATCTCATCTCAAAAAAGTTTCCTTGTTAAGATTTTATTAGAGCTCTTCGCAATGGCACACACCTGTAATCCCAGTGGCTCAAGAGGCTGAGGCAAGATCGAGAGTTCAAAGCCAGCCTAGGAAATTTGCCAAGGCCCTAAACTACTCAGTGAGACCCTGTCTCTAAATAAAATATAAAAAAGGGATAGGGATGTGGCTTTGTGGTTAAGTGCCTCTGGGTTCAATCCCTGGTTACCTGCCCCCTCCCACCCCCACATGCCCCAAAGGATTTTATTAGACTAAGAGTAACTAAACTTCTCCTCAAACTTAGGCATCCACATGGGTTTTTTTGTTTGTGTGTTTGTTGTTTTTTTTATGTGTGTATGGTGGGGTACTAGGGCCTGAACCCAAGGGTACTCTACCACTGAGCTTTATTTCCAGCCCTTTTTTATTTTTGAGACATGGTCTTCCTAAATTGTCCAGGCTGGTCTTGAACTTGTAATCTTCCTGCCTTAGCCTCCTCAGTCATGTTTGTTTGTTTTGGGGGTAGCTGTAGATGGACAGATGCCTTTATTTATTTTTATGTGGTGCTAAGGAATGAACCCAGTGCCTCACACACGCTAGGCAAGCACCCTGCCACTGAGTTACAGCCCCAGCCCATGAATAGTAATTTTAATATGAAAGAATTTTGCTTTCTTGAGCACATATTGTTCTATTTATTAATCTCCAATTCTTTTATCTTTGTTTTCAGGGTCTGGGCACTTGTGAGTTCTTAATAGTAATTCATTAAATTTAGCTAAGAGGGAAATACTTCCTATAAATGTAAAAGAAAAAAGTTCCATTAAAGAAACATTTCCCCCCGCTGTACTGGGGACTGAACCCAAGGGCACTTTACCACTGAGCCTCATCCCCTTCCTTTTTTATTTTTTCCTTTGACACAGGGTCTCACTGAGGTTGACCTCAAACCTTGCGATCTCTTGCCTTGGCCTCCGGAGTCACTGGGATTACAGACAGGCATCATCACACCTAGCCAAGAGATACTTTCTATCGGTGTTTGAGTGGCCTCTGCAGATCTACTCATGAAGAGAGCTTGAAGGATTCCCTCCACCAACTGGCTGGATGAGAAAAGTGAGATCTTAGTCAAGATGGTAACCTGTCAGGTTAAAGGCTGAAGTTTTAGTTAACAAACATAGGTAACAAGTTGCTCTTCCTTCCATTAGTAACCAGTGACCACAGGCTCTCAGCCACAGCAGCTACAAACTTGACAAACCTTGCCAAGCGGGGCAAGTTTAGTTCTTTGTAATCATTGCTGCAAAAAAAATTGCATTGCTGAAAAAGAGAATGCCCTTTTGCAGGACTCCAAAGCACTTTGGTAATGAGCACAACTTAACTGAACAGCCTCATGTTTAAAGATTAATTGTCTCACATCACAGAACTGAGGGCTGCTGATCCCTGACAAAGATCATCCTCAAATGAGTTAAGAAAAATCAGTTATTGTGAAAGAAAAAAAGTATACAAGGGCAAAAAAGTATTATATTCAAATGAATACCTTTAAAAGTAACTACATATGGGTATCCTATCCTTACTTCATTTTCAAACCATTTTTGGAATTATTCCTTTGGGACTGCCTTCAATCCCAAAGTGATTGATTGATTTTACTGGTGATTTACTAAACAAAATCAGCTTTATTCCTTGGTAATTGTAATTCTTTATTTTTGATTCCAAATGGAGATACTCAGACTGATAACTTACTTCACTTACCACAAAGTGCCTCTAAATATCTAATGGCTGTTACCAAAAATATTTGCTAGTAAAAATACTCAGAAGAACGTGCTAAGAAATGGAAGTTAGCTAGCTGCAAAAGAGGAAATCTATACTATTTTTTGATCAATAATGCCAGATGACAACTTTGGAGGAAATATCCATTAGGACATCTAAATTCTTTACTTTATTAAAAAATAATAATATGATTTCTTCCTAAGTTTATAACCATACATTTAATAATAGAGAAAAATATTTAATTTTTCCATCTTTATGTGGGTTGTATGGTAAATACTACGTCTTATTATTTATAGGACAAAATGTATTTTTTTCTTCTAAAAAAATAACACTTTTAATTTAATTACAACCTCCAAATGAAATGGAGCAAAAAGTGGCACTAAATCTTTCTAAGCCTCAATATCCTAAACTATAAAATGGGGAGAATATAAAATCTACTTCATAGGCTTAACTCAGCATCCAAGCATACAAAACAGCAGTGTCTGGCACATGATAAGAGGCCCCAGAAATGACAAACACTATTTTGTTCTCAGTTAAAACTCAAGTTCTGACAACTGGCAGTTTGAATTTCTCGACTTTTGTAAGAACAACAGTGATTCCAGTTGTTATATATTTAGCATGAATACATTCACAGAAGTATAATACACAGTTGAAGCATATCTTATGAAGTTCTTCATGTGAGTAGCACAAATTTTAACTTCCTTCTCCCGAAAATAAATATTACAAAATGACTTCACAAATCCTTCATGACTATATTCCCAGTATACAGTTCAGAAGCATAATAGAAAATAAAAGTGTGTACAAATGAAAAAAGTGAAGAACATTACCAGGTGAAGAAGTATTCTGGTCACTGGAAAGACTGACAGCTGAATCAGCAGAAAGGAACACACAAGTTTTCGGACTAGAATGATTTTCCATTACCGAAAATGCAGCTTCTGAAGTCTCATCTTTGTCACTTCTATCTTCTTCATCCATATGAGTCAGGAAATTCACTAGTCCAGAATATGTGTTACAATTAAAATGGTAGGAGGGAAAAAACACATGGAAAAAATATAACAATAACACTTCCAAAGGACAACACAAATATACTGGACATTTGCAATGTATTATTCAGATCACTTTCTACTGTATAATAATGAACTAATTTAATATGAAATCTAAAATGAGAATTTTCTCATATGAAGAATAATTACATTTAAGAAAGCATAGAAACCACAATAAAGGAAAAGATAGATTCAAAAAAGAAATAGAAATTATAGATATTAAAAATGAAGCGACAAGAATTAAAATCATAATGAATAGGTGAAAAAGCAATGATGACACAGCAGAGGAGAGAATTAGCAAACTAGAGGAAATCACCATGAGATGAAGAGGCAGAAATCATGAGAGTGCTTTAAAAAATAGGAAGAGAATGAGACGGTCCAACATACCTCTATCTGTTTATTAGTGTATTATAATTATACATAATAGTGGGATTCACTTTGTCATAATCATACATGTACATAACATAATTTGGTCAATCTTTTAACCTAATCCCTCCTCTTTCCCTCCCCACTTCCTGCCTGCTCTACTTTACTGATCTCCTTTCTACTATTATTTTGATTAGTATATTATAATATATATATAAGTGGGATTTACTGCAGCACATTAGTACATGGACATATCATAATTTGATAGATTACATTCCCCAGTATTCCCTCAAGCCCTCCCCTTCTCTCTCCCTCTCAACTGCCTTTCTATTCTCTGTTGGTCTCCATTGTTCTAATAGTGTTTTTAGAAGACAGAGTAAAATAATGGAGTGGAAGCAATACCCCAAAGATAATGGATGAAAATTGAAGATAAATAAAATGAAATACACATCTAGACATGCTGTATCAAAAAAGCAAAATAAACAGAAATTTTTAAAGCGATCAGAGATAAATGAACAGCAGTTAGACTGACAGCACATAGGTAGTGTAAATTCAGCCATTAGGAATGTCAGTATATAATGGGATAATACCAAAAGGACTTAAAATAAGCATATTACAGTGCCAGCTCAATTCACAACAGCTAAACTATGGAAGCAACCTAGATGCCCTTCTAGGGCATCTCATATGAAGAATAATTACATTAAGAAAGCATAGAAACATAGAATATGTACATCATCTACAGATGAATGGATTAAAAAACTGTGATACACACACATGGAATACTCCTCAGCCTTAAAGAAGAATGAAATTATGGCATTTGTCAGTAAATGGATGGAGCTGGAGAATATCATCCTAAGCGAAATAAGCCAGTCTCCAAAAAATAGAAACCAAATATCTCTGATATATGGATGCTAATTTTTCCAGAGCCATCCATGGGTTATGTGTGGACTACACCAGCATTGTAGCCTCTCATAGGAACACCTGGTATTTAGGAACTTCCCCTGGCAATCCCACAGGATAAGATTGCCCAAATATATGTGAATTTCTATTCAGCTCTGCCTGGTCCCACACAGCACCAGAGGTGGGGTGACCTGCTGCAGCCACACAGCCTCTCAGAGATGGGTGTGACCTGCCAAGATGCCAATCAACCTGCTGACTATAAGACATCAGGATGCAAGAGTCCACCCCTGAAACCTTATCCATGCCTTTGATGTACCCCCTTAAATAAACCACGGGAGCCATTTTCTAATTGTCCAGCTCCAGCTCCTGTATGGGCTGGATCTATCAGGTGCTCTGCTTCAAAAATCTCTTTGACTCTGTGTCTTTTGTTCTTCACTGATTCTGACTTATTTTCTCCAGTGGCTTATACCCTCTCCTTGGCAGGAAAAAGGACCCCCTGGCGAGGTGCTGGCAGCTTCCCCATACTAATTCATAAAGTTGGGGAGCCTAGGGAAGAATAGTTATTTTAGAGTAACTATTTAGAGTAGAGGGGAGTGAAGGGAGGGGAGTGGGTTAGGGTTAGGAAAGACAGGAGAATGAATCAGACATTATCATCCTGTATGCATATGTAACTGTACAACTGGTGGGACTGTACATCATGTACCACCAGAAGAATGAGAAATTACACTCCGTTACATATAATGTATCAAACTGCATTCTACTGTCATGTATAACTAATTAAAACAAATTTAAAAAATTAAAGCACACACACAAAACAAACAAACAAATGCTAAGGGAAATTCTAAAGTTAGAATCCCAGAATTCTGTAACTCAGTTATAAGTTACCACAAAAAAAAATTACAGTAAAATTAAAGTTATTTTCAAAGACTGAGAATTTACCACTCACAGACTGTAGATGAAATAACAAAGGAAAGAAGAAGGAAATGGAATTCTTAAAGTAGATGCAAGAAGCAGCTGTGGGCAAAGCAGAGAAAAGAAAATGCCCAAGTGCATCTGGCATGTTATTTCATAAAACTTGTATCTTATTTTTACATATTTACATTATTTAAATTAAGAAAAGTTTTAAACGAGTACTTGTGGGCAAAAAAACTGACATGTTCAAAAACTCCTAAAGAAGCACTGACTAAATAGACAAGTGGGACCAAATGAGAGGGTTTAAAACCAGCATAGATTTAAGTTATTTAAAAAACAGTATCAGAGTATATCAAGGGAATAAATCATGTTAAAGGCCCATAAGTCCTTATATTGCTTGGGAAGTAGATACATTTACCTTAATTTTTAACTCAGTATGAAACAATTACTAAAAGAATAGAAATCAAAAGTATAATTTCTGAAGCAATGGAGGGAGAAGAATGTGATAACTTAATCCAATAAAAGGCAAGAAAGGAAAGAAAACAATAAAGGAAAAAGGCTCTTTAACCCAGCACAGTGGTGCATGCCTATAGTCCCAGCTCCTTGGAAGACTGAGGTGGAAGGATCATTTGAGCTCAGGAATTTGAGTACAGCCTGGACAACAGATGCAAGACTGCGGGGAGTGGGGCATGCTAAACAGGAAGCACCAAGGATTTTAGAAGTAAGCACAAATATGGCAATAAATACAATAAATGAACACTGATTATACTTGCCAATTAAAGAAACAAGATTGTCTAATTACTTAAAGGAATGAAATATAGTTATATGCTGGACACAACTACAACATAATTACATGCTTAAAAGTAAGGGGATGTCCAATTTATAGGACATTCAATGGAGCGAGGAACATATTATTAGATGACACCACACAGGCTCAATTAGCAAAATCCAGATTCTGACAAATACTTCAAGACCTACATCCTCAGTTCTTCAATGAATACACTGCAAAGGGGAAAAACAACAGAGAATGGGAACCTAGAGGGGAAAAGAGACTTACATAGAAGCTATCAGCCCTACTTGGAATCCCACTAGAACAAAGAAACTAGCTTTAAAAATAAAACAATTGGCAACATTTGAACCTTGATTAGGTTCATCTTAATATGAAAATGTTGTTTTGAAGGAGTAAAACATTATTATGCCTATGCCTAAAAAGGGAACTTCATCTTTTAGAGATACATCTAAAATATTTATGGATAAAATAATGTGCTGTCTAGATTTTGCTTCAAAACAATCCAGGAAAAGGTGGGAAGAATGAGTGAGAGTTTGGGTAAGAATCAATTAGTTGTGAGTTGGTAACATTAAAAAGCTTAGTACTGGGCACATGAAAGTTAATCATACTATTCTTTCTTCTATTGAAATATGCTAGAAATTTTTCATAATAGAATTTTTTGAAAGTATCAAAAAAGATGTACTAGAAAAAGAACACAAGTATGCTAAGGAATTAGACAAAATTAACTATACAAAGAGGATCATTAATGACAAAATAAACAAAATTCAACAAAACATATAACATTCCTGAACTATATTCATCTTAAGCCTCAAATATATAAAGCAAAGTTTATTGTGTGTGTGTGTGTGTGTGTGTGTGTATGTGTGTGTGTTACTTGGCTTGAACCCAGGGGTGCTCTACTACTAAGCCATAGCCCTGGTCCCTTTTATTTCTGAGATACGATCTCTCTGTGTTGCCTATCCTGGTCTTGAACTTGCAATCTTCCTGCCTCAGCCTGCCAAGTTGCTGGAATTACAGTTGTACACCACCACATCTGGCTGAAATTTATCAAATTTAGCAGGAGCCATAAACAATTCCACAATGATTATGGACAATTTCAAATGTATATTTCTGAAAAATGAATGATCAGGACTGCAGTTGTAGTCAGCACCACATAAAAATAATAAAATAAAGGCACTGTGTCCACCTACAAAACTAAAAATAATTTTTTTAAAAAGAATAAGACTAAAGAATGAAAGAATATTGGAAATGTGGACAATACAATTTAGAAACCTGAGTAATGATTTATACACTTACCTTATATCAACCAATAGACAATGTTTATTCTCTTCAAATAAATGTAGAATATTTAGAAAAAATGACTATGTATACTAGGCCACAAAGGAAATTTTAACAGTATCTAAGAAGTCATACCATCATATATATCATCTAATCACAACACAAGGAAAATGGAAATCAATTACAAAAACACATCCCAGACCACTTAATATTTAGAAGATAAAAACCCTTTCTATGATATGAGCTAGTTGTATGGACATCAAATGACATGCAGGTCACCACTCTTATCTAGGTCCATGTGTGAATATGTTCAGCCATAAATGCACATATTAGGAAATAATAGAGTTAAGAAAAAAGGACAAACTAACCTCCCAAAATGGAGGAAAAATAAAGGTAAGAACAAAAATTAGTGAAAAAGAAAATTAAGAAACAACAGAGAGAATCCACAAACCAAAGCCTGGTTTTTTCAGAATAGACCACACTGCTGACAGGCTGAATGAGAAAGAGAAAGCAGGTACATACTACTATAGAAAAAAAACAAAAATGCAGAATGTAAAGTCATAATTACCCTAATTTTTCTTCTAATATTAAATGAAAACACTGAACACCTCACCACTGCTTAGTAAGACCTCAAATTCCAGTTCAGCTGATAACCGCAAATAGCAACCTCAGCACGAACCTCTGCAGTCCTCTGCAGTGCAGCCAGCAGGTGAAATCCACAGAAATAAAGACCCAAGCCACATCATGGCCCCTTTCTGGTATAAAAGGGAAGGGAACTGGCCTCTTAGGGGGAGAAAAATTGGCATGTGGGCCTATGGCGTGTGATTACCCAGCCTGAGGTCAACAGACTCCGCAGTTAGGAGATATAGGTTAAAGCTTTTCAGGTATTTTTACTCATATTATAAGGGTTTAATCTGGTCATCTCATGCTAGTTAGGAACATGGGAGAATTGCAGACTCTGGGACAGGAGTCCCCTGTGTTTCTCCTTTGCTAGCAAAGAAATAACATTTCTTTTTCTTCTTTCTCAAACAAAACAAAAACACACACACAAAAAAATTCTTAAATAAACTAAGTTTGGAGCAATCTTTCTGTGACAAAATGTTTTTGGTAAAGAGATTGGAAACTATTCTACTTGGTGCTTAGTGAAAATATTTTGAATTAGTGTATATACCAGAAGTTATCAATCAAATAAATAATTTTTCAATATTGTTTAAAATCAAGAAAGAAAAGAAAAAGAAAAAATGACCTTGAAATGAAAGCTTATCACATTATTACAAAAATAATCCTGGGGAGCAGGGGAACAGCTCAGTGGTAGAACGCGTGCTTAGCATGCAGGAAGTCCTGGGTTCAACCCCCCCCCCCCCCATTTCCCTCTACATCCTACTAACCAGAAAAATAATAATAGTAATAATCCTACTCTAAAACTTAGGGGGCTGATTGGCTTCTGCTCACATATGAAAACTTTTTCTAGTACTCGTATTCCAAGAAGCCATGCTTATTTTTAAAGCCAGGCTTCAGTCACAGAGCACCCTACACACCTTCTTCAGAAATGCTGATGGCTTTTGAAGCTGCTGGTTTTTTGTATTCAGGGCCAGAAGACGATTCAACATGATCCATCAATCCAACCTATAGGAAAAAACATACAACAAAACAACTCAGTTTTATACTTTGATCATTTCAAAGTATTATACATAATTTTGTGTATGGTTTAAACATCTGCATTGATGAGATAAACAGGAAAAAAAGGGATTAAATCCAATATGAGCTACATGACAGAAATAACAAGGAAGAAACTATTTGTGGCTTAAGAGGCTGAGAAAAATAGCTTCACATAATTTCAGAATGGGAGAAACTGTAACTACCACCTAGACAAAATCTTTCATTTTATAGACGAGGGAACAGGCCCTGAGAGATTCAGCAATTTTTTTTAGTGACAGAACATGATTTCAACCCAGGTCTTCAAAGCTCCTTGACCACAGTATCCCTCTGCCTCTTCTAGGTCTATGAGATATTTTCTTTAGGAAAGTCAAAGTGTTTGTATTTATGTACACATTTTAATAATAGGGCAATCACATTTTAAACACTATATCAGGTTTATCGTTTGAATTAATGTTATTTCCTTCAATGCAGTCATCCTGGAACACTAATTTACTTTTAAACTTGAGCAAATATTTTTAGAACTATTCCTGTGAAATTGTCTCTAAGCTTCTGCTACAATTATTAATATAACTGTTCTAGTGGCAAATCTTTGGTATATAAATGTGATTTCACCACAGAATCCAAAAACAGCAAAGGTCAGCAAAGGCAAGCACTAAACACACATTTATCAAATGCGACAGACAGCAAAAATCAGTTTTCACCTTCCAACCCTGAAATGCTTGGACTGGAGGAAGCTGTATCCAAATTTCTCGAAACTCTCTGCCTCCCTCAAAGTCAGGAGAGCCAGTAAGTACGTTCTGAAAAGATGGTCAGGGTGATCCTGACACTCAGCTGTTCAGCAGCCTACCACAGCCAGCCCTGTGGCAGCTCTGCCCGGACATGGCCCCTCTGGCTGGCTGTTTCCTGAGGCTTTCACTAGGTGTGGTCCAGCCTGCTGTCAAAGCCTCACTTTGACAAGGCAATGAGCCCACAGGACTCTGCTTCACCTTTTACTCACTCCATGTGCTCTCTCCATCATGATTGGAATGTTGCCCTGATGATTCCAAAACCCCTATTTAGATCCTCAGCTTCAAAAGCATATGTCCAGCTAACTAATCTCATGGCACCTCAAATTTAATATCTCCCCAAGAGAAATCATGGCACCTCCTCCCCCAGCACGGGAACCTGTACTTCCCCTTCCTTAATTTAGAAAATGCCTCCTCCATTCTCCTGGGCTGTAATGTGGGTACCACTGTGGTCTTCTGGTACTTCTGGTACTTCTGGTCTTCGCTGGTTTCTCTGACTTCCTACAGTCTGTCAGGCTCTTCAGTACTGTTCTATCCTGCCCTCTATTCCTACTGCTATAGTTGAGTCATTTTTGAACATTAATTTTTGCTTTGGGTATTCAATGGATCCCAAACACCCTTCAGTGAACCTCATATAGAACTAGAGCATAAGAATCATCTATGAAGTTTGTTAATGTTGTCTCTACCTCAGAACTATTTAGAATCAGAATCTCAAGGAAATGGTACCAAGATATTTGCATTTCAAACAAGTTTCCAAGATAAGTGACCAGGTCTGAAATCACTGACCCACTTGGTCTCCCTGTCTCCAGTCTTCTCCTTTCCAATTTATCCTCCACACTACTGTATCGGATCATATCACCCTAATGCTTAAAATAATGCTAAACATTTTGCTTGCTGATAGGATAAACTCCCAGTCACCTGGCATGACAAATAATCTTTTCCTTTCTTATTTCCTTTCTTATAATCCCATCCTTTCTCTGATGCCAGATATCCAAAGCCCAATCCCACTGGCCTCTACCACCAAGTAATGCTTATACAGTTCCCCAAACATTCCATGCTATTTGACACCTTTCTGCTCTTGCTCACAGTGATTGTCAACCTTTCCTTATCCAATTTATCAATTCATTACCAGCTCCAAGAATCACCTCAATCAGGTCTCTTTGAGGCCACATCTTCCCTTACTCTGAATTAGCCACAACAACCCAGGCATAGTATGTGTCCTCACTGCACCCAGTTCATACGTACTTACTAGTGTATACTTCTACCTTCATTTAGCCTCTAAGCTACTAGAGAGCAGGTACTTAGCTCAAGGCCTCATGTGTAGCAGATGCTCAATAAATGTGTGTTGAAGAAAGGAGTGAATCGTGAACTTCTGCAAGAGGTGAGCAATGCAGTATCAAAACTAGACTTAGGAGGAAGGAAAGCATTTGGCTTCAGATATGCTTTTCTACTAGCTCAGAAGGCAATTTCAAAAAAAGAGGTTCTCAACCTAGATACCCTCCAACAGATGAATGAATAAAGAAAATGTGGTATATATACACAATGGAATATTACTTAGCCTTAAAGAAGAATGAAATTATGGCATTTACTGGTAAATAGATAGAGCTAGAGATTATCATGCTAAGTGAAATAAGCCAATCCCAGAAAAACAGAGGCCAAATGTTTTCTCTATATGTGGATGTTAATTCAGTGTGGCTACGGAAAACAGATAAGTCCTCTGGATTAGGCAGAGGGGAGTAAAGGGAGGGGGAATGGGGGTAGGAAGGATAGTGGAATGAAATGGACATTATTATCCTGCATACATATATGATTACATGACCAATGTGATTCTACATCATGTACAACCAGAAGAATGAGAAGTTATACTCCATTTAAGTATGATGTGTCAAAATGCATTCTACTGTCATGTATAACTAATTAGAACAAAATTTTTTAAAAAGAGATTGTTTGAAGTAAGGGGCTCCTAGGACTGCTTTGATATTCAACCTTGGTTTGAATGTGACAGTTCTAAGTTTATGTCAAAAAATTAAAAAACAAACATCATTAATATCATTACTTACTGGTGGTCCTATTTGGCTATTATTGAGCTGAGGCTGGGGCTCAACGGAAGAGCACTTGCCTAGCATGCGTGAGGCACTGGGTTCAATCTTTAGCACCACATAAAAATGAACAAATAAAATAAAGGCATTCTGTCCATTTACAACTACAAAAAACATTAAAAAAAAAAAAAAGAACGCTATTATCAAAAAGACAAGGGATAACAATTGCACACTGTGAGTGAGAATGTAAATCAGCACAGCCACTATGGAAAACACTATGGAGGTTTTTCCAAAAGATTAAAAATATTATCCAGCAACTCTCCTATGGATATATATTCCAAGGAAATGAATTCAATATGAAATGAAATCATATATCTGCACTCCCATGTTCACTGCAGCATTGTTCACAATAGTTGAGAAATGGAAACAAAGTGTCCACCAACTAATGAATGGATGAAGAAAATGAAGTACATATACACAATGGAATACTATTCATAAAGATGAATGAAATATTGTCATTATGACAACATGGATGGGAGATCATTTTATTAAGTGATATAAGCCAGGTGCAGAAAGACAAGCATCACATGATCTCACTCATACGTGGAATAGAAAAAGCTGACCTCGGAAGGTGGGAGTGGAATGGTGGTTACCACAGGCTGGGGAGACCAAGACGAGATGGGGAAGGGCTGATCAGTGGGTATTGAGTTATAGACAGATAGGAGCAAGAAGTTCTGATACGCTAGGGTGAGTATAGATAACAATAATGTACTGTAAATTTCAGAAAACTAGCAAAAGGATTTTGAAAGTTTTTACCAGAAACAAATAATAAATGAGATAAATATATGTTCAAACTGATTTAAACATTATGCAAAACATATTTTGAAACATCATGTGGTACCCCATTGATATGTAATATTTTAATGTTTTTAGATATCAGTTGAAAATAAAGAAATATTATAAACCTAATAAACACATTTTGGGGGGGGGGGGTACCAAGGATTGAACCCAGGGGTACTTAAAACACTGAGTCACATCCCTAGCCCCATTTCATATTTTATTTAGAGACAGGTTCTCACTGAGTTGTTTAGCACCTTGCTTTTGCTGAGGCTGGCTTTGAATTCATGATCCTCCTGCCTCAGCCTCCTGAGCTGCAGAGATTACAGACTTGTACCACCATGCCTGGCTAATAAATACATTTTTTTATAATTTTTAATTTGTTTTAATTAGTTACACATGACAGTACAATGATATTGACATATCATACATTTGAATCAGATGGGATATAATTTCTCATTTTTCTGATTGTACAGGTTGCAGAATCACATTGGTCATGCAGTCATGTATATCCACACAGCAACAATAATGTCTATTTTATTCTGCTGTCCTTCCTTCCCCTCTTCCCCTTAAATACATTTTTTAAAAAAATGTCAATTTGCTACCAACCTGGAATATTTGTTAGGTAAGTCAAAGATACCCTGTAGACTAGTGTGCATTTCCCAATATCAGACCTAAACACATTTAACATTTTTATTAGTTGTTTTTTAATCCTTATCATATAAATTTTTCATCCTTTAAACAAAAAGGTCAGAGCCAGACAAAGTGATGCACCTATAGTCCCAGCTACTTTGGAGACTGAGGCTCCAGTCTGGGCAACATAGCAAGACCCTGTCTCGAACCAAAGAAAGGGGATAGAAGCTTGTGTAAACTAACTATTTTTAAGACGTTCTTATTATTTTACCTATCATTCTATATAATCATAAATGTATTTACTAAGAATATTTTTTAAAGATATAGAGAACTTGTAAGAAACTGATTAGTAGTTTCTCACAAAAGAAAGAAAAATTTCAAATAGAAGGACAATAATATTTGTAAAGTTATAAAAATTGTTCAATGGGGGCTGGGGTTGTGGCTCAGTTGGTAGAATACTCGCCTAGCATGCGTGAGGCACTGGGTTCATTCCTCAGCACCACATAAAAATAAAAAAATAAAGACACTGTGTCCACCTAAAACTAAAAAATAAATATTTTTTAAAAAGCGTTCAGAAGAAAATGATACTTGACTACAGAAGGGTCTCTTTGAAATCATATTCTGGTTTCGTAACTCATATATTTCTTTGCCTGGTAGGAAGCATGGGCTCACTTCTTAAAAGTTTATGGCAGTGATCTCCTATTAAGGGTGATTTTGGCCCCCAGGGAACATGTGGCAATTTTTTTTTTTGTTTGTTTGTTTGGTTTGGTTTGGTACCAGGGATTGAATCCAGGGGTACTTAGCCACTGAGTCACATCCCAAGCCCTTTTATTTTGAGACAGGGTCTCTCTAAGATGCCTAGTCCCTCGCTAAATTGATGAGGCTGGCTTTGAGCTTGTGATTCTCCTGCCTCAGCCTCCTGAGCAGATGGAATTACAGGTGTTTGCCACCACACCCAGCTGGAAAACATTTGGTGGGGGAGGGGGGTACCCGGAATTGAACTCCGGGGCACTCGAGCACTGAGCCACATCCCCAGTCCTATTTTGTGATTTATTACAGACAGAATCTTGCTGAGTTGCTTAGTGCCTCACTGTTACTGAGGCTGGCTTTGAATTCAGAGCTGCTGGGATTATATGTGTGTGCCACTCGGCTCGAAAGCAATTTTGATTGTTATAACTGGGGAAAGTGCTACTGGCAGCAAGTGAGTAAAGACCAGGGATGCTGCCAAATACCCTACAGCTCAGTCATGAGGACTTGCCAAGCCTAACAAAGGTTCTAGATTTGATATCCGTCTCTGAAAAAACAAACACCCCCTCTTCCCCAAATCCCCAAATTGACCCAAATATCAGTAATTCTGAAATTCAGAAAATCTAGCTTAAAGAAACCAAATTTCCCATTATTTCAAAAAGTCCAGTGTTTTAAAATTACAAATTTAATAACTCAGTTACTGATTAAAAATAACAATAATTTTAAAAAACTAAGGATAAACTACCTTTTCATGATGTAAACTTAGCATTTCAGGTCTGGGGAAATCCTGCTCTATGTTGTCGGCAATGTTCTGAATTGCTAACAGCTGTTCATCAATTTTCTGAAGCTTAGCGGTGAGAAACTCAAGTCGGCAAGCTGCAGGGCTTGGCACACGGCGAACTGCAGTATGGCGAGCTGCAGGGACATCCTGCAGCACTTTCCACAGCAGATAATTTTCTTCAGAGTCTGACTTTGTGCTCTGTTCTTGGAACTGGAATCTTGGTTTTGGTAGATCTAAATATTAATTACAGTAAAATCAGAATTGATTGTAATTAAGGAAGAGGCAGATAATGATAAATCTCATTTTTTTGGATGATCTTACTACTTTAAGGCAACATAACATTATTTTCCAAATAAGTTTTAATTTAAATGTATGTAGGGGATTGGGGATGTAGCTCAGTGGTACAGCACTTGCTTAGCACGCACAAGGCCCCTTGGATTCAATCCCCAGCACTGAAAAAAAATTTAATATACTTATAAATTGTATTTCTTTTGCAATTTGTCTAATGTGAAATAAGGACCCTTAAGAATGTTAGTACAGGTTTAAAGAGGAAGTTTGTTTCTTCACTTGGCTGAAGTATTCAAATCCTCACACTATTCCCAGTTATTGACATATTATTTGAAAAAACACTTTGTGGAAAGTCCAAGAATATAAGCTCTAGGTAAAGTTTTAGTGGGACACTCAGGCAAAAATATTGATCTATTTTTGACATGCTGCAAAACACTAAAAATTTTCTCATGGATATAATCTGTAGCCCATGGATAAAATTGGTGTAAAAAACAGGAGGAAAAAACCCTTAATTTGGCATTCTAGAATTTATGACATACTTGGTTTATTAATGCCATGTACTTTCTCCTTTCTAAAATAAAATCTATGGCTTTAAGAAAACTGAGCAAAAAAAAAAAAAAAGAATGTTAGTACCACAAGTCCTACATATGAGGCAGTCTGAATGTTATTTTTATCCCCTATTACAGATAATTCATCAAAAAAGAAACTTTAACATTTTTATGACTTTTTGAAACCAATGAAAACCAAAATCATCACATACTAGGTCCAATGATGGCTATTGCTAACTTTATGTGGGATCTCAGATAAACACTAAACCTCCACAGACAAGTATCAAAGCCAATGACTGTCTCTACCAATTGATTCCAGACCAAATTTGAGATACCTTCTTTTTTAAAATGAACTCTCCTTCTGGCATCTCAGTCTCCCCTCCCTGTGTTACTCATCCTGTTTAGGCCTTCCTTTATCCACAGGCACCTTCAGGGTGCCAGCCTCAGCACAGATCTCTCCTCACTCTTCTCACCATATCTGAGCGATGTCACACAAATGACTCCTAAAGGCCATGTGGTACTCCCTCTGAGGTCCAGATCCTTATAACCCGAACTCCAGCTGCATAGTAAACTGAACTCATTGTTTCCTGCCAATTTGAACCCTCTTCCCTGTTTCTCAACTCAATGAACAGCACTACCATTTACCCTGTTTCCCAAGTCACCAGTCTAAGAGTCACTCAAGGTTCTTGTCTCTCCTTCAGAGCCAAGTGATACCAAGGATTGATTCCACCTCCTGAATACCTCCAATCCTACTACCACTGATCAACTCGATATATTTATTTTTCTTCCCAGTACCTTTCTGTGTTTCTCCAGTGCCTTCACTTCAAAGGCCCAAATACCTCAATATAACAGACAATGGCACTCATTTCTTGTTATTTTTTCCCCCTTTCTTGTTTTGGTACTGGGAATTGAACACAGGGTGCTCTACCATTATATCCCTAACACTTTTTAGTTTTTACTTTGGGACAAGGTCTCACTATGTTGCCCAGGTGGGACTTGAACTTTCAATCCTCCTGCCTTAGTCTCCCAGATTCTCTGGGATTACAGGCATGTACCACCTGCCCAATTTCTTGCTATTTCTTTAAACAAACAAAAACCACTCTGTTTGACTCCAAGCATACTGAACTTCACTTGTCTCAAACTCGGCAGGCTCCATCAAACTTCTGAATCATTGCACAGTCCATTTTCTCAGTCTGAATGCTCTTTTTCTCTCTAAATCCTACTCTCCTTCATTCCACTTTAGTGTCTCTCCCGTAAATAGCTCCAAACCTCCCCTGAAATAGATGAGATGCTGTATTACCCAAGGTCTCATCCATGCCACTGTCACAGCCCTTTCCAAGCTGTATCATAATCAACCCCTTATTTACCTGTCTTTCTTCCCCCTATAGGTATGCTCACAGGTTAAAGGTAGTCCTTTCTTCTTTAGTCCTGGTACCTGGTTCCTAACTTAGTGTTTGCAGAATGAAGAACAGGTAAAGTGAATTATGATGCCTGACTCACATTTTTTCTTTGAAAAAAATGTGAATTCGTAAACAAAAATGATTGTTATATTTCAGTCCCAATCTAAGGTGAACCTTCTGTGAGAAGACAATGGTAAATGCAACATTGGCCTTGGCAGTTTCCCTACCTCTTTCAGTTTGACTTTCACAATCTTTTACCATCTGTCTAACCTCCATGTTTCTCAACAGCCTGAAACACATCCCCCTTAACACTTAACAGGAAAGATCTGGTGCACACGAACTTTAAATGGTAAAGACAGCAAAAGAGATGAACATGCTTAAAATCCAGACTTCCTTTTTCTGCTCTACTTCACTAACAGAAAATCACACAGGAGGGTTAAAACTGAGTTTCACTGACCTGAAATGTTCTTCCTTGGGTCAGAAAAACTCTGCCTGCTGTTACTGATGCTATCTTTCATGGGAAAAGGATTCTAAAATAGGAAGCTACTGTAATTCACAATAGTGAGCAGTTCTCCCTAAAACAAGAACTGTTTACTCTTAATACCTAGAGACCCTATTCTTCCCTTCTCTGATCCTTCTCCTGTCAAGCAAATTCCACTCAACTCTAATGTGCAATTATATTCTGAGTCTTTACAGTATATTACTATAAATATCATGATGGAATTAAGTTTCAAAATATAAAGCTTTTCCTTTTAAATTAGCATTTTTAAGTTCTTCTCTTCAAGAGTAGATAGAACTAATGTATCTTTGCAAATAGACATTCTCCTTAAGAAAGGAATCTCCAAATGGTTGATTGCAGACCAGATCTTTCTGATAAAGAAAATTAACCTGAAGTTTGTAGTCTTTAAAATGCTGGCCTTAGCTACTCAGGAGTCTCAGGGAGATGGATCTGCTTCCAGTTTTCCCGGATTTCAGAAATTAAGAAAATGAAGGGAGACTAAGGGTACCTAAGCAGCCATGACACTTGGACAACCCTATGAGATTGCAATTGTGTCCCACAGAGAAACAAATAAAGATCAGATAAAGTTAGTAAATTTGCAAAACATCTCCAAGCTATTTAGGAATAAAGCTGGGATTGAAACCTAGGTCTGTTCTAATTGAATCCAAAAGCCAAGCTCCTTTCACTCCAGTTTCTATATCCTTCACCAGCCTGAAAGACTATTAGCTTCTTAAATCCTACTCCCATCACTTGTACATACTACTACCCAAGACAGAACAGAGAGAGGGCAAAGGCTTCAAAATCTGATATGTTGGCACCTGTTTGTTTATGCAGCTATAATGCACATCCCCAAACATCCTAAAGTGATGCACAAACATCCTAAAGTGATGTGCCCCTCCTCCCATCCCTTTCTTGCTCCTTATACCTCTTGAGTGCCCACTGTTGACAGACAATGAACCTGCATCTTGCAACCACAAAGCAGGGTCCAGAATTCCAACAGCCGTGGAACCTAGAAAAGACATCAGCTCTGTTGTAGAAAGTCTGATTGCCAATTGGATTAATCTAACCATTCACAGGAAATAATAACTGTATACAGTAGAGAAATATTCTTCTAAATATTATAAAAATTTGCCACATATAACCTGATTTATATAAAACTAAATATTTTACTGGTTAAGTAATGTTGGCTACCATGCCTATGTATTACCTCTATACTGCTGCAGAATTTCCCAACTTTTTAAACATAAGAATTCATTTTAAGCATCAAAGTACTCAAGAACTCCCACAGGATATTTATATTTTAGCCTCCTTAACTGAGAAGATATATGTACAAGTACATCTATAGTCTCCTTGTAAAATATGGTGCTAGCTTAATGGCTAAGCTCATTCATCTACCTGCCCTCTCCACTTAACAAAGGACAAATCTCTTTCATGTTTCTTTTGCAATTATCAAGTATTAGTGCTAGTTTCTATCATAACAGGAATTTGTGAGGGAGAGTCATGCTATACATCTTCTGTCATTCACCTTGGTCTTGCTGTCTTTCTGATGGAGTCACTGAGGAGATCCCAGGTTCCTTCACTTCTGTAAAGTCTGCTCTCCAGGTTTTTTCATCTAGACAGGCTGGAGTCACTCTTGGAGGCTCAGAAAATAAATCCACAGGAGAACTGGCAGCATCTATCAAGAATATGAAGGACGTACAAAGACTGATTCTGAACTTCTAAAGAAGGTGAATTAAAAGATTTAAGAGATAATTTCTGAATGTGAATATAAACATCTAAAACTGCAGTGGGCTTTCAGAAAGGGAGCTATGAGATTTGAGTAGGAATAACAATGCTATGTTATGAAATTTTTCAAAATGTATTTAAAGTAGGAAAAAGTTATTACCTTGACTTTTACAGTTGTGTGGGGGAAAAGTACTAGTAACTGAAGCTGCCAGATAATGTAACTCTGCAGATGATGGGACCTCCAGATGATCACTTTGCTGTTTGATAACATTCTCATTTGAAGGCTCTGCTCTGACAGGTAATTCCTGTAGATCATCAGCTTCAATGTCAACCACATCTATATAAGTGTGTCCAACCTGAGTTAAAGCACATAAAAATCATTCTTATTACCTTGGATAGCCACTCTATCTCCCACCCCCAAAAAGCTAAATTCTTCATTATTATTACTAAAAAGCAAGAAGAGCTTTTATGTGCCTAATCTTAGGGAAGCTGCAGGAAATAAGTCTCATTGGTTTTAGTTTACAATATTCCAGGGCATAATACTTAAATTGATTTTTGATCTTTCCTACAAAGCTACACAGATGAGATTTTTAGCTTCATTTCACCCATTCAATTGTATAATATCTAGAAAAAACATAATAAATTTCAGTACAATATTAAAACTTCTGAATATATAATTTATTACCATATCAGGTGCTGAAGGAGACAAAGATTTCTCTGATATTTTAGTAGGAAGTTCGACATTGAGATGTACATCTGGAACCAACAGCTGAGGAACAGTTACAGGTTCATATTCTGAAAATTAAGAAAAATTGGGAATGTAAAAATATCTTTAACTTGACCTAAATCATTAATTTTGTAAAAACTAGTAAACAACAAACAACATAAATGCGTATGTCCTAAAAATCTAAGTAGAAGCTTCATGGGTATAAACAAATTAAATTCTATCATATTCTATGGTCAATTTACTCTAGAGTAATCCGTAATTTAATAAAGATAAGTATTGCCAGGCATGGTAGCACACGCATGTAGTCCCAGCCTCAGCAATGGCGAGGCACTAAACAACTCAGTGAGACCCGTCTCTAAATAAAATAGGGCTGAGGATATGGCTCGGGTTGAGTTCCCCTGAGTTCAATCCCCAATATAAAAAAAAAAAAATTAAGTATTGCTTTTCTCATAATGTGATAAGAACAACAAAGTATCTAAATTATGTCATGAAAATGCTATAATTTCCTATTTCTACTTCAGATATATTAACTCACATTCATCTACTTTATTTAAGAGAACTTCGATAAAGCCAAATTTTAAGAAATAAACCTATAGCTAAATTTGTAAAAATTTTTGTTTCTTGATATTTAGGTCTTTATTTTATTACTAGTTTTATTTATGTGAGAAATAAAGTCTAGTGGTCCATTTTCAGAATATAGTACTTACCTTAAATGTAAAATTAGGATGTAAGAATGGCAGCAGGAGGGGAAATGGAGCTGAATGGAAAGTTACAAGCAGTTAACTCACACAATAGCACCACAGCCTATGGATGTGGCAGATCTAAAGTCCATGAACCTCAACAGCTCCTTCTTCCTGGAGGGCAACAGCAGCAGGAGCTCAGGGAGTGTGAAAAATCCCCAGCTAAGTGCGTACTGAGTACACACAGGAGCTTGGGACTTACAAGAAACCTTCAATGAGGTTGAGTACAAAGGGAAACTCAGTTATAGAAACCTAATGAAACAGAGGAATAAAAATTCTAGGCCTAGGAACATTCATAAAATGGAAAGATCCCATATGTACAAGTCTTCTTTCCCTTAAGAACTTTTTCCTGAGGAACTCAAGGGCTCTCACATTCTTTAAATATCTGGACTGACTCTCATCTGATTCAAAAGCACACTCTGGTCTAATACAGATGTTCCACATGCTCCTTTACTAAAGTAATTACAGCCATGCTATTCCTCGCAAGTTTCTGTCATTTTCTGAGCTCATAATTTTTCAGGTGAATTCTCCTTTGGTCCTGTGTATCTGAAGTAAGATATTTTGTTCTGATTAGTTTTGTTTTGTCTAACTGGAGGGTTTTTTGTTTGTGTTTGTTTTATTTTTGTTTTCATGCTGTTTTTATTCAGAAGCCGACTATCCAAAGGTCAACTCTCAAATGCACTTAAAAATGAAAAAGGTCTTCTTCTTTGGAGAGTCCTAACAAGGAAAATGAACTGGTAATGGTAGGAGTAAATCTATCTCATGGAGGATGAGTGGTCACCTAAACCTCGGATTTTAGCATCCATCACAGCTGCCAGACTCTATTCCCAATTGTACAGACCCATCATGTCTGAGTTATACTGTAAAAAAACTCTGGGACAGGCTGTTTAAATTTCTAAAGGGTCAATTTACATTGGCAAGAGTAAAGATGTCTTTAAAATTTCTAACCTACAAGTTTTTCTAGTTGACCAATCAATCAAGAAAACGTTAATTTCTATAAAATGTTTAAAGTGCAATGTCCACTACATGTAAGAATTTTTCTTTGGTAAGAATAACTGACTTAAAGTGTTAACTAGACTTCTCTGATATGTTGGTTTTCATGGGTAACCTAAGTTAAAAATGGGTAATGAGAGTTAACATGAATGGGATAAACATTGATAAATGTGTTTGTTAGAAGTTTCTGCAAAGTTAAAATACTAAAACATCAACTGCTAAATATAAACTTAAATGTGGCTTCTTAAACGCCATAGGTAAAATATATACGGGTCTACTAAACGTGTTCTTAAAAGTTAGTAAAT
Organism: Marmota flaviventris; assembly: GCF_047511675.1. NCBI lineage: Eukaryota > Metazoa > Chordata > Mammalia > Rodentia > Sciuridae > Marmota > Marmota flaviventris. Next base: position 146,957,793 of record NC_092502.1, read on the forward strand.
GGAAAAGTAATTTTTAAAAATATATATATTTTTAGTTGTTGATGGTCTTTTATTTTATTTATTTATACACAGTGCCCACAGTGGAACCCAGTGCCTCACACATGCTAGCAGCCACAACCTCAACCCCCTGGAAAAGCAATTTTAAGGTTGCTTTACTTCTGGGCCTAAACTAAAAGCAAAGTTACTAAAAATTAAAATTCTAAAAGGTACAATTCTATACATAAGGAGTATGAAAAATTTCAAATGAGCTTTGATGAAAGGACTGTAAAAATCATTAAGTATTTCATCTTATTACAAAGAAGTAATTTGTCAAAATTCAGGAATTTCATAAGGATTGTTTCAAAACAAATTTAAAAAAGAGTGAACAACTGGAAGAAGGGAAATATAAAAAGTTTTAAAAATGAAAATGTGTGTTTCTAGATGAGAAAGTATTGTAGGGTAAAATAATATTCTTGTACTAAAGCTGAACATGAAAGAGAAGACAAAACTAAGAAAGTGAAAAAAATTATAGATCGTCTAAGTTTTTAGTTGTCAATGGACGTTTATTTTATGTATTGATATGTGGTGCTGACAATGGAACCCAGTGCATCACACATGCTAGGCAAGTGCTCTGCCACTGAGCCACAACCCCAGCCCTACCTTTATTTTATTTATTTATTTTTATGTGGTGCTGAGGATCAAACCCAGTGCCTCACATGTGCCAGGCAAGCACTCTGCCTCTGAGCTGTAAACACAGAACCAACACAGCCATCATTTAAGGGATTTAAAAAAAATTTTTTTTATTTTTATTTTTTTAGTTGTAGTTGGATACAATGTCTTTAATTAATTAATTTGTTTTTATATGGTGCTGAGGATCGAACCCAAGGCCTAGCCCGTGCTAGGCAAGCACTCTACTGCTGAGCCACAACCCCAGCACCATGTAAGGGATTTTTTTCGAAGGTCAAATTTTAATTCACTGATATGAAAAAAAGTCTAAAACACTGATCTGCTGTTATCTATCAAGATAATTTCCTGTGTCTTACTTAGGGAAACTAAGTCTTAAAGGAATTAGAATTTTTACCTATTTTCAAGAACTCAAAAAGATAATCACCAAAAAAAACAAATAACCCAATCAACAAATGGGCCAAGGACCTGAATAGACCCTTCACAGAAGAGGATATACAAACAATCAACAAATATTATGAAAAAAATGCTCATCATTGCTAGCAATTATAGAAATGAAAATCAAAACTACTCTTGAGATTTCATCTCACTCCAGCCAGAATGGCAGCTATTAGGACAACAAACAACAATAAGTACTGGTGAGGATGTGGGGAAAAGGTACACTCATACACTGCTGGTGGGACTGTAAATTGGTGCAGCCAATATGGAAAGCAGTATGGAGATTTCTTGGAAAATTGGGAATGGAACCACCGTTTGACCCAGCTATCTGTCTCCTCAGTCTATACCCAAAGGATTTAAAAACAGCATACTACAGGGACACAGCCATATCAATGTTTATAGCAGCACAATTCACAATAGCTAAGTTGTGGAACCAACCTAGATGCCCTTCGATAGATGAATGGGTTTTTTTTAAAGTGGCATATATACACAATGGAATATTACTCAGCAATAAAAGAGAATGAAATCATGGTATTTGCAGGCAAATGGATGGAGTTGGAGAAGATAATGCTAAGTGAAGTTAGCCAATCCCAAAAAATCAAATGACAAATGCTTTCTCTGATATAAGGAGGCTGATTCATAGTGGGGTAAGGACGGGGAGCATGGGAGGAATAGACAAACTCTAGATAGGGCAGAGGGGTGGGAGGCGAAGGGAGGGAGCATGAGGTAAAAATGATGGTTGGAATGTGATGGTCATCATTATCCAAAATACATGTATGAAGACACGAATTGGTATGAATATACTTTGTATACAAACCAGACATATGAAAAATTGTGCTCTATATGCGTAATAAGAATTATAATAAAAAAGAATTGTAATGCATTCTGCTGTCATATATAAATAAAAAAATTAATTAAAAAAACAACAAAAAAGAAAATAGCAAATTTAACTGGGGATTTGTTTATAACACTTAATGTTTTATAACTGGATAAAGATAACTTGTTATCAATAAGTTTTATATACATTTTATGACATGCTTTACACTAGAATGGAAATTTAATGTATTTTTGAAAGATAATAAAGAGAGCCTAATTTGTTTAAAGTTCCACAATGTAGAACATGAAAATTTTTTCTTTTCCACAAAAAGAAAGGAGCACTCTTAGCTTGTTTGATTCATTTTTTTAAATATTTTTTTTTTAGTTGTTGATGAACTTTTTTTCAAAATTTTTATTTATTTATATGTGGTGCTGACAATCAAACCCAGTGCCTCACGCATGCTAGGCAAGCGCGCTACCGCTAAGCTACTACCCCAGCCCTTGATTCATGTTTTATATGTACTGTTGTATTGTGTTAATTGATATTCATTTAGACATAGGAAATAATATATGAAAACTTTGTAAATTATATTTAAGAAAGAGGTAAAGATCAACTTTAGAAATAAAATAGATTGCCTAGATTTGTCAAGAGCCCCCCTACCTGATTTAAGACTCTGGCTCTCACCTTATTCCGTGTTAGGATGGCTCCAAAATTAGGCCAGAATTAAGCTTATTTAAAGTTATATTCAAAGGATATATTTTTGTTATAAAGGTACTACAATCTCAAAAATAAACAGGACAGAAAATAAAATTTAAAACTAAGTAAAGAACTGGATAAATTGTAAAAGGAATTTAAAGGCTGTAAAAGAGTTTTAAAAGAGCAGAATTTGTCAAGGATCTCATATGAATGAACTCATATATATGTGGGGTCTTTGTGAGGCAAAATAGATATCAAATATACATTTGTGGTATTATAGAGATAATGTTTCTTGGTTCAAAGCTATTATACAAACTGAATATGTTTTGCTCTAGTTCATTTTGTATTTTCTTTGTATACCTTTGTAACTGCTGCCTGTTAGTGTTTTGTAGAAGTACTTCTTCTAATAGAACAATCTGAGTTAATTTGAGATAATACCCCATCACCTGTAGGACAGACAGGATATAAGGCAGATGTCCAGTACTAATGCTGACCCCACTTAAATGTAAGGGAAAACTATAAGATTATAGACATTAAAGTTAAAATACAGTACTCCAAATTCAAGACTGGTGAAACTGGCCTGCTGGATATTAAAACCAAAATTTGGAGACAAAAGTCAAGGAAATAAAAGGGCAAAGGAGAAAGTAGCCAATATTGTGGCCCTTGCACTCTAAGGTCAGCAAGGACACAGGGAACAACAGGACCCTTCTAAAGGATCTGCAACTCTCATGAGTCATCTGACTTTCGAACTATGGGGGATTCTGACAACCCTAGAGAAGAGAAAACCAACCAGTGCACATTCTGCAAAGAGGAGGTCACTGAAGATGGAAATGTCCCTGATGCTTCCAAGGGAAACTACATGTGGTCAGCAAGACCCTGGCCCATTGTTGTAGATGGCACTACTAGTAGAGGAAAGCTAAAGAAACCAAGAAGCTTCTCACAACTTCCCAAGAGTGATCTCTAACAAATCTCAGCTGACTCTTAACAACAGAGAAGAAAAAGATCGATTTTGACCAACTTGGTTTTAAACACCTGGCAGGAGAGTATTTTAAATACTTTAGTGCAGCCATACATTGACAATTAAAGAAAAGACAATGGTTCTTTTAATGTAACTTCATGGATATTTGTGTCAGTCCTCCCAAAAGTAAGTAATACCAGGAGGTTAAAGGAAGGGTTTTATACAGGAGTACCTAATAACTCTAAAAACCTCTGTCAGAGTCATAAATTTGATCTGAGTCAATTTGAGACCTACAAAAATTCTTAACCTCCTACATAGAAAGACTTTGTTGTGTTTCTGTTGTTTTGCTTATATAACATTTATATGAGCTCCCTTACTTGGGAAAAACTACAGAATTTCTTTCTATAGAAAGTAAAGACCAGGGGCTTGGATTGTGGCTCAGTGGTAGAGCACTTGCCCGCCATGTGTGAGGCACTGGGTTCGATTCTCAGCACCTCATATAAAATAAAATAAATAAAGGTCCATCAACAACTGAAGAAATAAAAAAGAAATTTTTTAAAAAATAAAATATATACTAGTCATATCCTTCACTTTATTATCCCTCAAATTAAAGGGATTCCTTGCTTGATATCTCCTCTGGTCACAATTCATCACTTCCAGCCTGGTGGCTTGGCTTTAATCAAAGTCTGGAAAGAAGACAAGCTTCAACTGAATTGCAAAGGACCTTACCAAGTGCTCCAGAACACTGGGACACCTTCAGAACTGCTAAAAAGGGGTGAACTCTTTACCATGGGAGTTTCCTCCTCAAAAACCTAATATGGCTAGGATACATGACAATACCAAAGGAAAAAAGCACAAAAATGAAAATGAGACCAAAAGGTAAAAAAGAAGGGGGGGGCATGAGAAATAAAGTCCATTTTCAGAATTCGGTATGTAGCTTTAAATGTAAAATTGGGATGTAAGAAAGGTAGCTGGAGGGAAAATAGAGCAGAATGGAAAGTTACAAGCAGTTAACTCACAATAGCCCCATAGCCTATGGATGTGCCAGATCCAAAATCCATGTACCAGAACAGCCCCTCGACAAACAGGAGGTGGAGGAAGGGGCTGGCCTGACCAATAGAGATAGAAATCTCTCTGTTAGGAAATAGTAACTTAGGTAAAGAATTAAACACTGAATACATGTTAGAATACATTCAACCCAAAAACACTTTCCCATCATGAGAGAACAAAGGGTGGAAACAACTAAAGACATTTCTTGAAATAACCAAGAGTAAAGACAAGAGAGTAAAACCTAGGAAATGCTGGAGTAGACTGTGCACTTAGCCAGTGAGGAACCTGGAAGGGAACTTGCACACTAGAAAATAAAATGCCAATTGTAACTGCTCTGGGGGTGCCCACTTACCCAGATATCCAATCTTGCAAGACCATCAGTAAAGTCTCACTTTTTTGCTATACCTTGTGTCTCTTAATCCATTCTTTGGGTTTGGACAGGTGAGCCAGTTTCTCACATTAAGATATGATCATGCTCTTCAAAAGGGTGCTATTAAGTGGTCTTTAGTATATTCAGAATCCATAGCTAAATTTTACCACTCAAAATGTTTTAACATCTAAATTTCATAAAAGTTATTTGTTTCTTATTCAGTAGTAAAATAAACAGGGTCTTGACTGAGACTATAGCTAGGGGTAGAGTACTTGCCTAGCATGTGTGAGGCACTAGGTTCAATCCTCAGAACCACATAAAAATAAATTAAATGAAGGCATTGTGTCCATCTACAACTAAGAAATAAATAAAATTAAAAAAAATAAAATAAACAGGGCTGTCACATGTACATTAGCAGGCAGTGTAACTCTGTGCCTTTTGTTCTTGGGCTCTAATCTTATTTTCCAGCATTTCAATTTTAGTACAGCATTACTTTCAAATTTCATGCTTAAAACTACAACTCATTGTTATAAAGAAAACAGGAAACTTGCTATGAAAGTTTTGAATTAACCAAAAAAACCAGAAAAAAGGAAACTGAAAACAATTGTCATTCTGTTTCTATTAAGTCAGCTGATTGGTTTAACTGCTTGTTTAAACGGGGTTGGTGACTTCGGCTTTGGCCTCATATAGATATAACTGTAATCAGTCTGGCTGTTTTCAGAAAAGAAAAAAAGAACACACCTGAGGTGGAAGAAATGATTTGCTGATTTTTATCACATTCAGAAACAACTTCTTGAGAAGCAACTTCCTTATCTTGTAAATCAGAAGATTTGAAGCAAAAAAAAACAGAAAAGATTTCACAAACACAGGAAATAAATATATGAATACTGACAATTAGATATGGAGCATAAAAAGTGGTAATAAAGATTGACAACTACTTAATTTTAACAATTTAATTTAAACAATGATTTTTGAGTTTTAGTATTATGTATTTCCCTGGCCTGTCTCCAGATGAATCTTAGCAAACAGGCTGCCAACTTTATAAGATTACCCAGCAGCAAGGCAGAGTACCTTCAAGGTCTTCTCAAAGACATACTTAGATAACAACATTTAAAGAATGTTTCCAAAGGCAAACTCATCATTTACCTAAAAAACATCTTTTTGAACCCAAAGGCACTTTATCACTGACCTACATCCCTAGTCCTTTTATATATTTTATTTAAGACAGGCTCTTACTAAGTTGTTGAGGGCTTTGATAAATTGTTGAAGCTGGCCTCAAGCTTGTGAGTCTCTGGGATTACAGGTGTGCATCACCATGAGCAGTCTCAAAAAACAACTTTCACATGCTCAACCCAATCTCAATCAGAAATAAACACAAAATAATGACTTTCTGTCACCTATTAGATCAGGAAAGTCAAAGTTACATAAATCATATGAATGACAAAGGTGTGTGTGTGGGGGGGGGTCTTATGCTTTATTTATAGAGCAGAAAAAACTAAAACCTGCCAAGTAGCTAGCAGCTTCAACAATAAGAAATTGGTTAAATATTTTATGGCAAATAAATACAAAGTACTTTTTATGTTTTGTTGTGATGATACAGGGAAACATTTGGCATAAGTAGAAATCAAAGAAAAACAAAAGAGATATAAAATAGGATGAGTGTGGTGGCACACATTTGTAATCCCACAGCTCAGGAGGCTGAGGCAGGAGGAGCTCAAATTCAAGGCCAGCCTCAGCAATAGCAAAACCTTAAGCAACTTAGCAAGACCCTGTCCCTAAATAAAATATAAAAGGGCTGGGGATGGGGTTGGGGATATAGCTCCATCAGTAGAGTGCTTTCACATGCACAAAGCCCTGAGTTTAATCCCCAGTACCATGGGGGGCGGTGAGGGGAAAGGGCTGGGGATGTGGCTTAGTGGGTTAAGCACCTCTGGGTTCAATCCCTAGTACCAATAAATAAATAAATAGAATATAAAATACCCCTGATACACCTTGTAATCCAAATTTAATCTACTGAAAATATACTGAACTGTTAATTCTCAGATAACAGGAGTCTTATCTCAAATGAGAAAAAACATTGTACCAGTCCATTTTTTTTCTTTCATTTTTCTCCCCCCATCCCCCAGAATGGGGATTGAACCCAGGGGATCTTTACTACTGAAGTATATCCCTTATTCATTTTATTTTGAGATAGGGTCTCCATAAATTGCTGAGGCTGGCTTAGAACTTGCAATCCTCCTGCCTCGGCCTCCTGGGTAGCTGGGATTACAGGTGTACACCACAGTACCAATATAAGGCATTTTAAACATCACTTAATTAACGTTCTTTTATTTATTGGTAGCGTGTGCCCTGCAGTATTGAACACAGATATGAATTACCTTCAACACTGCAGCAAGGACCACATGCAACATTACTGTAATGCAAATATAGTACAATGAAGTAATATGTTAAAAATACACTCTAATTATGCTGGGTGGTGCACACCTGTTGTACCAGGGACTTGATAGGCTGAGGCAGGAGGATTACAAGCTCAAGGCCAGCCTGGGCAACTTAGTAAAATCCTGTCTCAAAATAAAATATAAAAAAGGACTGAAGGTATAATAAAATGCCCCGAGTTAAATCCCTAATACCAAAAACAAAAACAAAAACAAAAATCAAACAAACAAATAAACAAAACCACTCTAATTGAGAGAGTTTCAAGTTATTTGGGAAATAACTATAACAAAACTCTCAGGGAAAAGCTAGGAAAGAGGAATACCTGGACAAGAGGAGTTCAAATAATGAGGATACTTGCTATCTAAGTATTCTATCTAACTACATAAAACAACAAAAGAATAAAAGACAAAACCATCCCAAAACATTATTGCTAAATTGTATGATTATAGTTAATTTTCATCTATCATACTTGCTATATTATCCAAATATTCTATAGTAATTATATATCATTTTTAATGATGTCAGTAAATACTTTATAAAAAGACAAAATTAGAGTGTGTTTAGAAAGTACTTAAAATATTCCATACACAGACGAAACTGTTCACTGAAAGTCATAATAAGAATTACTGTGACATAATGAGCAGAGCACTATTCAAGATACTATTCATAATGATTAGTTATATCGATGAATAAGTTTTACAAGCAATTAACAGCAGATCCTCAAACATTCCCTTCCTCTGCTCTTGAACAGAGTTATGAGCCCCTCCCACACTAGCCCCAATCTCGTTTTCTACCAACCTCAACTTTATCAGCCCTACTCCCAGGCCCCTCAACCTTAGGTAGGCAATTCAAGTGAAGGAAACTCAGAGCACAGAGAATCCAATTCAAAACATTATTTCTACTGACATAGGATGTAGTCTATGTCAGTTTTAAACAAAATATTATGTTTTACTTATTATACATTCAATCTCTAATTTCCCCTTGTTGGGGAGAACTTTAGATAAGTAACTAATATCACATAATTTTAAATTCCCTTTAAATTGCTGCCTTAAGAAAACACACAGATTATCTTAAATACATTAAAATATATTTTTTAAAAAAGAAAAATAGTACTTTACCTGGTTCTGTATTTGTGCTTGCATCCTGACTTCCTATAACTTTCTTTTGTACAGAAGCCATGAAGTGCAATCCCGCTGAAGTATTAACATCATCTTTAAGCATTTCTTAAGTGTAACAAAACATTGGAAGCAATCATTGAGCAGCACACACCTCAGGGGGAGCCCAGAAGCTCAGTGAGTCAAGGGAGATAAAGGAAGGGGTTAGGAGGTTATAGAAGCAGACTTTTTGTATGAGGTGGAATGTGAGCTAAATCTCAAAAGACACAGTCAAATCCAAACTAATACTGCGGAAGACTGTATATTCAGCCAAGAAACCTAGAGATTTTTCTGACTAATGAGGATCCAGTTGAAGGTTACCCAGGGAAGCGATATGGCCCATATTACTGTTCTGGAAAAACCTTCCCAGCAAGTGCGTAGAAAAAAATAGATTTGCACAGATAAAATTGAAATAAACCAATTAGTTAGATGAGGCTGCACTAGCAATGTAAACAAGCAAGAGAAAAAAATTTAAGAATTATGAAGGAGATAAAATAGGCAGGAACTGGCTCTTGAAGAGAAGAAGAAAGGGAAAGGCAGAATTCAGAATGATGGTTTTTTTTGGTTAGGCTGGCATCAACACAAATGGATATAGACAACAGAGATAGGAGAAGAAAACTGTTTGTGTGGAGAGAGGTAATAAATTCACATTTCTCATGTAACTAAAGGTTATTTCCACTCAGGCAGGAAAGCTCAGCAGGAAGTAAAATCAAAATCTAACGTATATTATGGCGTTTTGGATTTAGATTTAGATTTTCCTGGGAGATGACACAGGGAGATTATGGCACACTGTGGTATAATAAAAAACATAAGTTTTGTATTTGTCCCTAGTTCCAGGCACAGACGTTGTTTATATATTTAGAATGTCCTATATATATCTATAGATAGATATAGATAGGTGTGTATATATGTGTGTATATCTATAGGTAGATATGGATAGGTGAATATATATATGTGTGTGTGTATATATATGTTGTATGTATATATTAGGAGTGTCTTTTATTATTCAGAAGGAGCTCTTTTGATCAAACCTGAATTTATGCTAATGAGTGACTTCAGGATGGGGTCGGTCACCACACAAACCAACCTCATGGTTAGAGGGTTAAAACTATCAGCCCCCTATCCACCTATCCTACCCCTAGCTCTAGGGTAGGGTAGGGTAGAGACTGAGTTCAGTCACAGTGGCCATGTTTGTGATAAGTCATGCCTATGTCCTGAAACTTTAATTAAAAATTCTGAAACAAACAACTAAAGGGGCTTCCAGGTGGGTAGACCCATGATGTGCTAGGAAAGTGGCCTGCATAGAGAGGGCATGGGAAATCTGAGCTGTCCTCCTTGCTGCCCTAAACATTACATTTGGCATTTTCTAAGTTGAAGCCTTTATAAAAAGCATCATAATTTCAAGTAAGGTGCTTTCCCAAATTCTGTGAATTATTCTGGTGAATTTTGAAGGCAGGAGCAAAGGGGGGCTGTCAAAGGAACCTGCGAATCCGTAAACAGCTTGGCAGCAATGGAGGTATCCTGGGACCTTGTTTACAACTGGTTTCTAAATGAAGCCCTCTTGTGAGACTGAGCCCCTCACCTGTGTGATCAGTGCTAACTCCAGGTAGTTAGTGTCGGCAACGGATTGAATTGTAGCCTTCTTGGTTGGTCTCAGAGAATTGTTTGGAATGATACAACACACATCCACTGGAGTGTAATGAAGTCATTAAAAATAACATTGTACGGCTGGGGTTGTTGCTCGGGGGTAGAGTGCTTGCTTAGCACTCATGAGGCACTGGGTTCGATCCTTAGCACCACATAAAAATAAAACAAAGGTTATTGTGTCCATCTACAACTAAAACTAATGCAAAAGAAAAAAAAAATAATATTTTAGCCAGGTGTGGTCACCCATGCCTGTAATCCCAGTGGCTCAGGAGGCTGAGGCAGGAGGATCTTGAGTTCAAAGCCAGCCTCAACAACTTAGGGATGCCCTAAGTAACTCAGTGAGACCCTGTCTCTAAATAAAATACACAAAAGGACTGGGGATATGGCTCAGTGGTTAAGTGCCCCTGAGTAATTCAATCTCTGGTACCAAAAAATAAAAATAACATTGTACAAGAACATCTAGGGACATGGGGAAAATGTTTACCTTAATACTAGTATGTAAATACAAGTTAATTGCACCTGCTTAGCATGTGCTAGGCCCCCTGTACAAAAAAACACACACACACACACACACAAATGAAAAAAATTGTTTTAATATGAGTGGGAAAGAACTATAGAGGGGTTAGGAAGTGCAAGACTGAAGCTGAGCAGGTCAGTTACAAGGCGGCTAAAAGGAGGCCTGATGCAAGGCAGAAGCCTTGGAATGGTGATATCACTGTCAGGAAGATGCCAATTTAAAATTCGTACATGTTAATAAGATAAAAGTAGAAAAGAAAGATGAGAGACTGTGTATGTATTTGAGCAACATCAAAAAAAAAATGTAGAAGCTGAAGTAATGACTGAAGTAATGACTGAATGGCCCTATGAGCACAGGAGTGAACAAATGAATTGCTGAGAAGAAAGATGTAGGGAATACATGCATTCAAGGGGCAAGAAATAAACTGTCCAGTTTAAGAAAAACTAATAATTTACTATTTATAAGTGAGTTCTTTTTCTGAACTGATTTCTCTATTTTTAAAGTACTCATATTTCTATGTTGAATTAAATCCTAGGCATATTCTTTCATAAATTCCTTTCATGCTTTTTACCTCATTTTTGAGATCCTAATTGATTACATGACCCTACAGCAGGGGTTGGAAATCTGTATAGAGCCAAATAGTAAATATTTTAGGGTCTGTGGGCTACATGGTCACCCATGCCTGTAATCCCAGTGGATTACTATGCTATCCTGCTGCAGCTAAAAGCAATAACAGACAAGGCATAAACTAATGGGCATGGCTATGCTCAATAAAACCTGATTACAAGAACAAGCTTAAGCATAGTCTAGATGTGGCCTTCAGGGCACAGGTAGTCACCTGTTGCTCTATTGGATATCAACAAACACAATGCATCTTGTCAAAGACAACATGAAAAGAATTTATTCTCTTTTTTTATATTATATCTATTTCTAAAAAGCTAATTTTAACTCTAAACTTAAACATTATATTAATCATGCATATACATACCAAGAGGAATGCTGAAATCATCCAAAGGCTGAGAAACATGATGTTCTTGTTCCTAAATGAATTTCCAAGTACCAATTTATGATTAACTACAAGATACTTATTTTGCGAAAAAAAATATAACTGTAAAATGTTAAATTCTTAAGTACAGGTTCAATTTTTATCATTCTAGGCATAATTACTTATTCTATCAAGTTATTTACTCTGTAAAAGTTAACTCTACAAATGAGTTCATGAAATTCACAAGTCAAGAAATTAAAAAACAGAATTACCAATTTAACACAAAGTTACTAAGTTACTGGTATGGTTTGGATCTGAAATATCTCCCAAAGTTCATGTGTTAGGCAATATAGCAACATTCAGAGGTGAAATGATTGGATCTTGAGGGATGTAATCTCACAGTGGATTAATCCATTTGATGAATTCATAATTTGAATGGACTTCTGGGTAGTAACTATAGGCAGATGGGGTGTGATTGGAGGAAACAGGTCCCTGGGGGTATGCCCTTGAGGACTACATCTTGTCTCTGTCTCCTCCCTTTGCTTTCTGGATACCATAAATTGACCAGCTTTCCTCATCACACCCTTACAATATGATGCTTGGTTAAACCTCATGCCCAGAGTAATGGAGCTGGCTAACCATAGACTGAAGTCATGAGACAAAATAAACTTTTCAGGTATTTTCGTCACCACAAGGTATAGCTGACTAACACAGTATGTGCAATTATCCACTGCATATTAATTTCAATACTCTAATAGAATCCCAATCCTGTCAAAATCTTTCATGGACACAACAAACATTTTCATGAAATGCCTCTAAACATGCTCCTGAGGACTATTATGGTTTAGATTTGGTGTCCCCCAAAAGCTTATGTATGAGACAATGCAAGTTTTGGTGGAGAAATGATTGGGTTATAGCCTTAACCTATTCACTTAATCCCTGATGGGATTAAGTGAGTGGTTAACTGGAGGTAAGTGGGGTGTGGCTAGAGAAAGTGGTTCATTGGTGGTGGGGCTATGGGGTATATATTGTGTATCTGGAGAGTGGAATCTCTCTCTCTGCTATCTGATCACCATGTGAGCTGCTTCCCTTTGCCATACTCTTCCACCATGGTGCTCAGCCTCACCTTGAGCCCCTAGGAATGGAACCTGCCTTCTATGGACTAAGACTTCTGAAACCATGAGCCCTCAAATAAATTTTTCCTTCTCTACAATTGTGCTGGTTGGATCCTTTAGACAGACACAGCAGCGAAACAGCTACTAAAACAAGGACTTACTGAAAAAGCATATCTTTAAAAAATCCACATGAATGAACTTCTGTTTATTTAATCTGTTGTTACCCAAGTAGCTAAATAGTCACCAAATTTTGAAAGAATGTTTACAAAGATCTGACTTACAGGTTACCTAATAAATGTTTGTTTGGCCAGGGTTGTGGCTCAGTGGCAGAGTACTTGCCTGGCATGTACAAGAAACTGGGTTCAATCCCCAGCAACACATTAATAATAATAATAATAATAATAATAATAATAATAATAATAATTTTAAAAAAAAAACAAAACAAAGTTATAAAAAAATAAAATAAATCTATGTTTGGGAAACATTAGAGGCACCTCAAAGAGTGGTAAAATTCTAATAGGAAGACCCTAAATCACAAATCATATGCATTAAAATAACAGAGGAAAAAGCAAAGAATTATTTCAAGCATAAGAATGTCACAAAGGCCAGGTACAGTGGCATATGCCTGTAATCCCAGTGGCTTAGGAGGCTGAGGCAGAAGGATCACAAGTTCAAAACCAGCCTCAGCAACTTAGCAAGGGCCTAAGAAACTTAGGGAGACCCTACCTCTAAAATACAAAAAAGGGCCGGGGATGTACCTCAGTAGTTAAGTGTCCCTGAGTTCAATCTTCAGTACAAAAAAAAAAAAAAAATCACATAGGCAGATGCAGGGATCTGTGTACTGAATGATGAAGAGACTCCTAATCACAACCTGAAGCTTCCAGCACTACTAGACAAGCCACAAGAAACACCAAACTCTGTGAACATGCAAAGTCAGGAAGTAGTTGTTCTATACTCTGAGTTTCATGGCAATTTCTGAGTCATCATTATTAATGAAGGAATCCTCTGGCCAGAAACTCACACTTGTTTTTGTCCTAAGTTTTTCGCATCTTTTTTCTTGCAGCTCTTTCTCAGTTCGTCTTTTTTGCCTGTTAAAAACAAACAGCATAAGTCAGGCGTGGGCAGTACATGCCAATAACCCTAGAGTCTCACAAAGCTGAAGCAGGAAGATCTCAAGTTTGAGGCCAGCCTCAGCAATTTAGTAAGGCCCTGCCTCAAAATAAAAAAGTAAAAGGACTGGGGATGTAGCTCAGTGGTGGAGTATGTGGTAGAGTGGCCCTGGGTTTAATCCCCATAAAAAAAAAAAAAGGTATAAAATGTATTTAGTTTTTTTGTTTGTATCATGCTATACAGAAATCGTTATTGAAATCATGTTAATAAATTATTTAATAGAATTTAATTTAATTTAATTAGTAAGACATTCATTCTGCTAGATTGTAGACATATATATAAACAAAAAAATAAAAAATATGTGGTATTTATTCCTAGTTCTTCTACTACTTAACTGACTATTCTTTGGTGGCCACAGGATGTCAGGATAGGCTTAAACCTTTTAGTTAACTGTCAAACTCTCTTTTCTGCAGATTTGAAGCTGGTACTAGAAATCATATCAGATATATTAATTTGCCTATCCTGATAAGGCTAAGCACATTTAGTCACCTCAGTGAAATCCCAGTAAGGAGGAAGAGAGGTCCCCAAAACCTAAACAGAAGACTTATATTGAAGAGGGAAAACACAGAAAGGATAGAAGGAGTAAATCATTTCTGGAAAGAGCAATGGGAATAAATTTTACAGTCTGATAATGTGAAATTTTAGAAGTATTCTCTAGATTCAGTAAATCAATCAGTACGTGTCTTGAACATCCATTACAGGTAAAACACTAAGTGCTCTTCATTAGATATTACAGCCTTGCTTTGTACATATACACCTTTTAGTGCCATGAAGCAATTACCTACACTCCTGCTTACTACAAGAGTCTGTAGAATATAAGATCAATAACAATAAATACTGGCTCAAAGAATCAGATAGTACCTGGAACACTACATGATACCAAATATTTTGCTGCAAAAGACAAGCATCTTTTACTCATTGAGTTATAAAAACACGTAAAAGAATCCTCCAGCCTGTGAACAGTAGAAACAAATTCCCTAATAGAAAAAAAATGATAAGACTATCTCCCAGTAGAGATATTTTCCTCATTATAAGACACGTTAAAATACATGACACTTGCCAGGTGTGGTGGCACACTCCTATAATCCCAGTGACTCAGGAGGCTGAGGCAGAAAGATCGCAAGTTCAAAGCCAGCCTCAGCAAAAGTGAGGCACTAAGCAACTTAATAACCCTGTTTCTCAATAAAATACAAAATAGGGCTGGGTATGTGGCTCAATGGTTGTGTGCCCCTGAGTTCAATTCCCAATTAAAAAAAAAAAATACATGACACATGGCAAGGAAACAGAATATGAAATTGTGTACTAAGCCAGGAGGTTGAACCAGAGGACTTCCATCTTTAAGACTACATGGATTACAACTGCATCCTTTGATCCATCAATAAATACTTGTAGATGAAAAAAAAAAAGACTATATGGATTTATAAATAATAACTTATTGATACATATCATCAAAAAATTAGAACTTGCCTTTTTTTAATATTTATTTTTTAGTTGTAGATGGACACAATATCTTTATTTTATTTTATTTGTGGTGCTGAGGATTGAACCCAGGGCTTCACACATGCTAGGCGAGCGCGCTACCGCTAAGCCACAACCCAGCCCAGAACTTGCCTTTTGTGACTGTTCTTTCCTTGTCTTAATCCAGATGGTTCTACTTTGATATTGAGAAGCTGAAGGCAACCAGAATCCCCTTGTTGCAATAAATGATGATGTGTTAGTTTCTGCTGGCTTTGTTTAAACTTAATGAGGTTTTCAAGTGGGATAAGCTGCGGTTTCTTACACTACAAGAAACAAAATAATGAAAGTTTATAAACTCAAATATACAATATGTTGACAAACTGAGGAAAAAATTTGTTTAATTAAACCAAAATATGCAAAAGAGAAAAAATCAAATATAACAACTTGGTAAGCTAAGTACTCATATTTTGAAGAATTAGAGATTTTAGAATGGAAATTTTCAACTAGGTCTTTTTTTTTTTTTTAAACACGTTAAGGATCAAATCCAACACTAAATTGCACGAGGTAGACAAGCACTATATCACTGAGCAATATATCACTGTATCACTATATCTCTGGTCCTCAAGATTTCTACCCTTTTATTTTGTTGTTATTCTTTTTAGATATACATGACAGCAGAGTGTATTTTGACATATCATACACATATGTAGTATAATTTATTCTAATTAGGATCCCATTCTTTTGGTTATGCATGATGTGGAGTTACACTGGTTGTGTATTCATACATAAATATAGCAAAGTTACATTTGATTCATTCTACTGTCTTTCCTATTCCCCTCTCCCTCCCTTCCCTTCATTCCCTTGTCTAATCCAGTGAACTTCTAATCTTCCCCTCTACCCTCCCTTGTTATGAGTTAGCATCCACTTATCAAAGATAGCATTCAGCCTTTGGTTTTTGGGGATTGGCTTATTTCACTTAGCATGATATTCACCAGTTACATCCATAATTTCATTTTTATTTATGACTAAGTAATATTCCATTGTGTATATATACAACATTTTCTTTACCCATTCATCTGTTGTATGGCACCTAGATTGGTTCCACAGCTTGGCTATTGTGAATTGAGCTACTATAAACATTGATGTGGCTGAAGACCTCTAGTTTAATTTTTAAAACAAGTTTGACAATCCCTAAATACGGTGATGGGAACTTGAGGGTTCATTATACTATTCTAATAAAATTTTTTTTTAATTATTTTCAAAACGCCAACTTTTCCACTTCTTTAATTCTACCTCCTTCTTTATATTGTGTTCAGAAGGAGGCATGGTAACTATTTTTTCTAAGGAACAGCCATTTCTCTTTCCAGTATCATCTTTAAATCTTAAAGCATACAACAGAATGAATTTCTCCCTAAGATGGTACTACTCATGTACAAAATTAGAACCTAAACATTTTGTATTTCATAAATCAAAGATAATATCTTAAAAGAGGATTTGGTGGGTTTACAAAGCTACCATTTAATTACATGCACAGCTACTGATAGAGCGGGGTTGACTTAACTTTAACCTATAACAGATTTGAAGAGAGTCATATCGCAATTGTTAGCAATCTCACTGGCTCACTCTTGCTCTCTACACATGCACACACCCACATGCAAACAAGAACACCTAATAATTATATTTTTTATTTCTTCTCTGAGAAGAAATAACTATGAAAGATTCTATTAAATTCTGATATACTGATAAAGAAAAAAGGCCTAATATCTCTAAAATACACTTATTATTTTAAACCTGAAATTTCTGTTATATGAAATTAAAATACGAAAAACCTAAAAGCATTATTTAGAGTTTTCGCTGAACTTATAGAATTCATGTTACAAAAAATGTAGGATCCTGCCCTTGTATCACTGCACAAAAATTAATTACCATATTTTCCGAGGACAAACATGATTGCAATAATGACAGTTGTGGGTATTTTCTTTCTTCTGCTACAGTTCTAGTATGTCTTGGGGGAACTGTAATTGATGCTCTTGTGGCTGATGAAAATATATAAGGAGACTTAAATTGCAGGTGCAACAATGGAAGTCCAAAGGAATTCTCAGGAGATATCTTAAGGGACCCTTGCTTAGCATTATAGAGTTTTTCTGGCTTTATTAATATTACAGAGTCCTGTTGAGATGTCAAGTTTTCTTCTCCAATATACTGACTGAAGTTCACATTCATAGGAATGTCTGTAATTACACTTTCTGCCCATTTCTTCTGCTCAGTTGCTTTGTTTATGGTTTCAGTACTGCAGTGGCTTGAGTTTGAGTGGGATCCTGAGGTAGCGGGTATTTTTCCCTGTGGTACAGGAGGCTGGAAGCCACCGGATAACCCCCAAGCCTCTCTTGGCTGGGCCAGAGGCCGAAAGGGAATGTGTGGTACTCTTTCTGCTTGTAAAGAAAGGGGCTTGAATTCATGTTTATGCTCAAACTGAAGCAAAGGAAAGCCAGAATCAGGACTGGACGTTTTGGCAGGTGGGATAAGTCTAGGTGTCTTCCAGACATTAGAAGGCGTGGACAAAAGATGGAAGAGAGTATTTCCAGCAGGAGTTAGAGAAATTGAAGGGGGTGCTAAGCTTTGAGATGCTGGGGTGAGTCCTATCCTCTGAGATTGGCCATCTACTTGACATGAAGATACATTCCCATGGGGAACATTCTGGAAAAGAAAAAAAAAAAAAGATATAATGTAAGTTTAGAATATTACAAACTCCATATTTTGTAAATGATTTTAAACATATTTTGAGGGGTGGAATGTTAAGAAAATTATTAAGAAATTAATTTGCTCAGGGGGCTGATGTTGACCGGAAGGGTCCAGCAGTACTGTGATGGTGCTCCTGGAGAGCCAGCAGTTCCTCAGGGAGCTGCCTAGGCTCTTCCAAAAGTGTCAGCTGTCGGGCAGCATGTACATCACCTTGAAGAAGTATGATGGTCGAACTAAACCTACACTGAGAAGGGTTCTGTGGAGGGTGTTGAGCCCTCAGACAAGAAGTGACTGTTGAGAGCAATGGATGGGAAAAAGAAGACCATCACAGCGGTGAGCTCCAAAGAAGTGAATAAGTTTCAGATGGCTTACTCAAGCCTACTTGGAGCTAACATGGAAGAGCTGAAGAAGAGATAAAAAGAGCAAGAGTAAGAAGAGCAAAGCAGCACAGTGAAGAGCACTGGATTCTCTGCTTTTACCAAACCACTGAATTGCTATATTTCCCTTTTGTTTATAGTTTTGCTCATAAATCTAGGTTTCTGGTTTCCCCATTAACCGTTTCCATGTGATATTAGGGTCATTTTGAAGAGAAGAAAGGTTGCAGTGTTTACAAGGTAGTTGTGGTAAGAAACCAGTTTATTTCAGATCTGTGATGCCTGGTTGTAAATTCCTAAATTAGTTTTTAAAAGTCTCTGTAGTCATCGTTGTGAAGAGCAATGTATCATTAAACACCTGCTTATCAGTAAAAAAAAAAAAAAAAAAGATTAATTTGCTCAAATACCAAAAGAACAATGATCAGACTACTAGAACATTAATGGTATTTTTATTGGCATTACCTGAAGATTTCCATTATTATTTTGATCAGAATGGATAATTTCTTCATGGCCATGTGAGTTATTCTTGACAGACTCCCTGGTGTACTCTCCCATGGACTGTGGTTTAACGAAAATTTTCTGACTAAGATTCCTACTTCTGTTGACTTCAACATCATCACTCCCTCCTGTAGGGTTTGAAACCTGGCTTGTTCCCAAACGTTCAATCTGAGTCTGCTGTAGAAGTTGATGCACATCTGGGAGGTTAGCAAAAGATGATCCTACTATTTGCATTAAACTAATGAAATTGATCTGTTGCAGCTACAACAAAACAGAATTAAAGAGATAGCTTAAAACATAATGAAAAGAATCTAAGGAATCAACAATAACCACCTGAATATTCTTTGTCACACTTTTGCCTTGGCATCTGTCAAGACTCATAAATGCAGACTGGGAGGCAGGGCCAGGAGAGATTTTTTTTAAAAAAAGGGTACAAAAAAGTATGGGAACATAAACACTAAATCACCAATGAAACCTGAGACTATGCATAAACCTATGAACCAGTTCACAAACCCATCCAGAGATCATAAAGGAGTGGTTCAATGGAGGAGGGTGAGAATAAATAAGGATTCCTAGAATGGGTGTGTTTTGAACAAGTTTTCAAGAAAGAAAACAGCAGAGAGCAGCACACCAGTGAGAAATTCATTTCTGGAAGTTTATTAACTTTAAACCATATACAATCATTTGTAGATCTACTTACTTTTGTAGAGATATGCTCACCTGAACTAATTTAAACATTTCATCTTGGAGCATTTGTCTAACAGAATCTGAAGAATCTGGTAATGGAGCCCTGTGTTCACTTCTCTGGGTCGTCCCAGGTGATGGAACAGGTGTTTCTGAAGCAACATTGACTCCAGTTGATACCAGGGGCAGAAATGAAGGAGATTTACCTTTAAATGCAGAAATCTGTACACTATATGGAAACATTTAAATTTTAAAAAATGCAAATTAATTAAAAAAATCTGTAACATCAATATTTAGACCCCACGTTTTTTTCAAATTTAGGGGTTATTTTGGCAGTTTTTAGGATCTCTGCAGTACCTATCATTTTTCATCTAAATGCCTGTATCAGGGACATGTACTGTCACAGTCAATGATGGTCCCTCCCAATGCTGCTACAGCACAGGAAAGTCCAGCATAGGTCCATGCAGGTATCTGAGTTTGAGACGTATGATCATTCTGATTAACTATACAGACTTCATAATTTGGCTTAGGATTAAGATTTTTGACTAAAATTAATGATTCAGATTAAAGAAAACTAAGGAAAGAATAGGTTAAAAAATGTTTAATTCTGAGATCAACAAAGCAAGCAGCTGCTGATCACCATTCAATATGAAACAACGGTGTGGTGAACATTTCCAAATAAATCAGGTCCCATTTAAAACAAACTCTAACAATTACAACTCTGGACAGGGAACACCTGGAATGTAGCCATTGAATCATCACTTCAAAAACCCTCTTGTTCCCCATGATGGGGAGAATCACAACCTCTAGGACAGGAGTTCCCTGTGTTTCTCCTTTGCTAGCAAAACGAGTGAGAAACAGCATGTTCAGCATGTTCTTTTTTTCCTTTTTCTAAATAAAAAAAAATAAACACTAATAAAAACATTTATTTAAAAATAAAATTAAAGATCAAATCTAGTTCTTTGGTTTTGTTATTTATTTATTTATTTGGTACTGGGGATTGAACCCTGTGGCACTCTACCACTAAGCCACAACCCCCGACACTTTTTATTTTTTTTGAGTCAGTGTCTTGCTGAGTTACTCAGGGCTTCACTAAGTTGATGTGGCTGGCCTTGAAATTGTGATCCTCCTGCCTCAGCCTCCCCAGCTACTAGGATTACAGGTTTAAACCACTGCATCCAGCAATTTTTTGTTTTTTGAAATAAAATGATTGTTGGGGATCAATTCCTTAAAAATAGCAAGTAGCCAATGTTTTCTAAGCAAATAAATTTCATAAACTAAAGGAACAGATGTTTATATTCAAATAAATTAGTCACTGTTTCCAAAAAGAAAACAACATACTAAAATGCACTTAGATTTATTTGGGTTTACAGTCAATCCCTTTCAGCTAATATCTGCCTCTTATTGGGCATCTAATATGCTCAGTAACAAAACTTTTTTTTATATGGAACATTAATTTTTTTATATGGAACATTTTTTTAATATGGAACATTCACGAAAAATAACCATCATGCCATATATGACTATTTTTAAAAAACTACTGGGATTTGTTTTCAACAACTAACAAGAAGACCAATTCTAATTATGTAAAAATTTTGTAAAGTAAAGCCATGCTATGTTTTCCTCCTAATTATACACGATTTCTAAACAGAAAGCACTCTGTTCATCAAAAGAGAATTAAAAGTATTTCAAATGATATTAGAAATCAGAAGCTGAAAATAGCAACAATTACATCTTTCAATAATATATCCACTACTTTTTTTCTGGGAAAAAAGTATCCCTATATGTCCTTAACAATAGGTAAAGAAAAAATCTTTGAATAATTAACTAAGATGTCAAAAATTTGTGCTATGTTACTCTTTCAATATTGCATGGTGTGTTCATTTATTATTTTCATAGTTTTAGCCAACATTTAGCAGTTATTTCAAACTGGTACAGTAGGCATCAATTCATCCTCTTACTTACTTGTACAACATGATCATTTTTAAAGTAGTAGACAAAAATTCTTACCTAGAAATTTCTGAATTTGTATCTATACAAAACGAGTGAGAAACAGCATGTTCAGGATTTGAAAAGGCTTCAGTCATACTATAAATAAAAGTTAATAAGTGATTAGGAAGGAAGATATTGTTTACATTATCTAAGATACAGGTGATCTAATGATTAGCCATCTACGAGTCTAAACATCCTCTAACACTCTGTAATGTTTGGCTCATAATCATAATCTACTTACATCTGTCTCCATAGCGATTAGAAATAGATTCAAACAAAAGCAAAAAAATATTTCTATATGACTTAACTTAAACAATGTTGATTGCTCAGCAACAAAAACAACAGAACCTAAAATGAGGGACATGAGGTTGGCTGGGACCCAAATTTCTCTTATGGAACAGGTAAACACTTTGCTTAAGAACACTGAAGAAATTGTTGTTGGGGTTGGGGTTGTGGCTCAGTGGTAGCGTGCATGAGGCATTAGGTTCAATCCTCAGCACCACATAAATGTAAAATAAATATCTTAAAAAAAAAAGAAATTGTTGTCATGTATGAAACCGTAAAGACTAGTTTTTACAAATAGATGTATCTCATAAAGGCACATCACGTTAAATGTATAATTTGGGGGACTGGAGGCAGAGGTCAGTGGTAAAGCATGTGCAAGACCTTGAGTATCGAACCCCACCCCTGAGGGGGGGAAAAATCTTTTTGTCAATTGTTCACAGTAGAACTAAACAAAATTTGTATACTAAAAAAAGAAAATCTAATTATGTTGCCTCTCATATTCAAGGTAATCCTAAAATTCTAACACTCATTTCTACAACTGCCCCTCAGCTCTTTCTGAAACAGTAACAAGCCAGCCAGCAGAGCATGTGCTCCTTGTAGCTCTACTGCAGGGCCAATGGGGAAAGATCATGTGTAATCATGATGCATAAGGGCTCTTTGATTCCATAAACATGGAAAGGTGGTTCGCTAATTGGCAGATGAACATACACTGTTCTATTTACAGTTATATTTTATTTTGATAAGACTGATAGTGATAGAGAAGAAAAGGTATTTTCGATATTATTATTTATTCCACTCTAGCACAACTTGAAAATGTAACATTTACCAAAAATCATTGTTTACTCTAGCTATAAACTGAAGTTACCAATTTCATTAGAAATATAATAACACCATAAAATACGTAGTACAACTTCAGAGGAAAAAAAAAAAAGCTGCAGCTTCACTGAGTTAAAGAAGCCAGTGAAGTCATTTCATACTATCTTCCCCTTACCCTTTCTGTTCAACTGATTTTTCTTTCATATTTGCCTCCCATGGTTCTTCCCTTGGACACAAAACCTCTTCTGTCAGATGCTGTAAAAATAGTACCCAAAATGAAAAGAGGTAAAACAAATAGGAATTTCCTGGGATGGGTATTTTGAGTTTCACATTAGCTACTTGCCCAGAGTAACAACAGTTTAAAAGCAAGGGAAAATCAAATACTAACATGTACTCCCAGGACTGCTCTGACCAGATCCTTAGACCATATGAACTGCCTTTGGCTATCATTCTGAGCTACTGAGCATATTCAGGTACAAAGACATGATAATTTTGAGTAGACTAACACAATATAAGTTACATACACTCATCACTGCATGATTATTAATTAATCTGTGAAAACAACCACAAAATCAAAAAAGACCACTCTTTTCTAAAAGAATTGTTACATTAATTGGAACACTCTATCTTCCACCTAGATGTTCAATGTATATAGAATTTTGAGAAAACAAATTAATATAGAAAGTGCATATAGTATTACAAACTACATCCTATACTGAATTATACTTCATAAATTACGAACATTTTCACCACTCTTGATTAATTTGCTGAAGCAGTTTATGAAAAGAGAGTCATTGCCTAAAATTATTGGACATGTACTAGTAAAATTTTAGTGAAAGAAAAATTCTGCAAGGCATGGCTCTATTCTTAGCTCAATAGTGCAGATGTAAAAGATAATAGCTTTGCTTTGATATATTTTGTAATAGTGGATAAAAACCCTTAGATATAATTTAAACTCTAGACAGAAGTTAGATCATTTTATCCACTCTTGATTTACCTCTTCCAATTGCTGTGGTAAAGCTGGCATGTAAATGGCAATATTGGGACTTTTGAGACCTCCAACAGATTCTTCTAGAAGAAAATTAAAGGAAAAGAAAATTTGCCTTTTGAAAAATAATCGTTTGACTTATTTAAGGGTTTCAGGAATATTACAGGAAACATTTTCTACCTTAACAAAATATTTTTTAAAAAACACTTAGACTTGGGCTGGGGATGTGGCTCAAGCAGTAGCGCGCTCGCCTCGCATGCATGAGGCCCGGGTTGGATGGTCGGCACCACATACAAAGATATTGTGTCTGCCGAAAACTAAAAAATAAATATTAAAAACTCTCTCTCTCTCTTAAAAAAAAAAAAAAAACACTTAGACTCTTCATCAGGTAAATCCCCAATGAGTCCTAGGAGAGCTCCTTTCCATATGTAAAGCTCTCAGAGTTTCTGCTTTGATGACATCTGTTTCATGGGGTCAATTCACAGGAATTAAGAGGCCTGTCATTATTAAACAGGTAGGACAAGAGGCCCAATAATTGTAAAAGCTACTAACAAAAAAATGCCTTATGTGTTTTTGGTTTTATTAAAAACCTAAGGCTGGGCTGGGGATGTGGCTCAAGTGGTAGTGCACTCGCCGGCATGCATGCGACCCGGGTTCGATCCTCAGCACCACATACAAACAAAGATGTTGTGTCTGCCGATAACTAAAAAATTTAAAAAAATATTTAAAAAATTCTCTCTCTCTCTCTCTCTCCCTCTCTCACTCTCTCTTTAAAAATAAATAAATAAATAAATAAAAACCTAAGGTTACAAATACACTCAACATTTCATAAAGAACATTCTCTTTTTATTTCTGGGCTATTGTAAACATACTGACTTAGATATAAAACTATAATTTCAGGTATCACCTATTAATTTCAAATTAATAAAGTGAAAGAAAATGATGATCTATATAACTGACCTTCACAGTCTGACATATGCATATCCATTTCATCCTGTGTAAATGTTTCTACTTCTAAAAGATTCTCACTGGTATCTATAAATTCTTTTTCAGAATTATGACTGATGGAAATAATCTCATCATTGACTTCTTTTACTTTAGGATTTTCTGCTTCAGTCAGCTTTCCACTGAAAAAAATGCAGCAACTAAGTTACAACTCATTCTTGGGGACAAAGAGCATGCTTCCACTTGACTCCATGCTTTTTTAAACAACTATAAACTTCATTTTCATCTTTATCGAGTCTTTTTTTCTAATTTTTACATTTCTGGTACATAGCTCAGCAAAAAATTGATCAACAAATAGCTGAATATTCTAGTTTTCATTTACTTAAAAGACTAGAATAACTTCAACTTATCTAAAATTGCCTTTTTTCACAAAGGAATCTTCATGCTGTAAGAGCTTTTGCCTTGATATTTGCTATAATAAAGGTTCACATGGCAAACCTTTTCTCTCTCTCTCTCTCTCTCTCTTTTTTTTTTTTTTTTTTTTTTTTTGGTACTAGTGATTGAACTCAGGGGCACTCAACCACTGAGCCACATCCCTAGCCCTGTTTTCGTAATTTAATTAGAGACAGGGTCTCACTGAGTTGCTTAGAACCTCGTAATTGCTGAGGCTGGCTTTGAACTCTCAATCCTCCTGTCTTAGCCTCCCAAGCCACTAAATTACAGGTATGTGACACTGTACCCTGCAAACCTTTTCCCAGGTACTTTGTTACAGGAAGCTAACACAGTATTCAGATATATTATTATTATTTCATATAAAAAACTGACAATTGGATTAATTCAACTCCCTCTGAATGGTCAATAAACTAATAACTGGATCTGTCAAGATGAATTAGCTCCTTTCTAAAAAAGCCAGACCAACAGGGATAAAACAATTTGCAATTAATTGTTGAAGTATATCAGAAAGCTCATTTCTATTCTTCTAGTTCAAAGAAAATGCTCATTTCTTTAACTTTTAACGGTTCAATTCCTCCCTTTAAGCCCCAAACTAACAAACCAGTCAACCTCTATTGAAAAGAAGAGCACAAGGAGCAACTTACTTCAAGATACTTTGACAGAATTCATTCTGATCATCTCTTTCCTCAGTTCCACCTTGAGTTGCTACTACAGCTAAACAGCCAGCATCAGTTTTGCTCCTCCTCCTCTCCATACTGCATCCAATCTGAGACTTACTATGATTCTCTAGCTCCTGAAACAAACCATTTATAGCATTTTGTTTTCATTAGTGATCCCTTAATTTTTATATTTAAATTATTCATACTTTCTATAAACTTCTCCTGATCAATTCTCTTATTCATTTATCAAGTATTTATTGCAGTTTTACAACTCAATATTTGTTACTGAAGCAATGACCAAGTCTTTATTCCACCTGGAAAAAGCACACATGACTTCTTACATAGTATACCAAAGAAATAAACTTCGAAATTCTTAAAGTGTATCTTAATTATTTTCAGGTCACCAAACAATGGCAATGAAAAATTGAATACTCTAGTTTCACTTTCTTTGCAATTATAAAGACATTTAGCTAGGTGTTGTGGTAAACACCTGTAATCCTGTAATCCAGTCTCAGCAACTTATACCCTGTCCCAAAACAAAATACAAAAAAGGACTGGGGATAGAGCTAAGTGATAAAGTACCCCTGGATTCTATTTCCCAGTAGCAGAATGAATGAATGAATGAATGGCAGACTATTTTAAAAAAATAAAGACATTCAGTAGTTATGACCCAGTGGCCAGGAGTGGTGGTACATGCCCGTAATCCCAGAAGTTTGGGAGGCTGAGGCAGAAAGATTTTGAGTTCAAAGCCAGCCTCAGCCTTAACAACCAAGCAAGACTCTGTTTCTAAATAAAATATAAAGTAGGGCTGGGGATGTGGCTCAGTGTTTAAGCACCCCTGGGTTCAATCCCAGGAACCAAAAAAAAAAGACACATTGCACGAAAATACAGGCACCTAGGAATTTATGCATATATTAACTAGAAAACGCAAGTTTCAAAGATAACACATAATCATAGCACCAAATAATTAAATTGTGTACCTTAGGAGAACAACTGATCTCAAAAACAAAAATAAAAAAAGAAGGAAAGAAAACACCCATATAAACAAAAAATAAAATAATACAAATTCTGGGTGATTGCATGGATCTGGGGAGTTTCTACAGAAACTCTTATACAGTTGACTTCCTTACCCTTGAACCAGAATAAACTATTTTAGAATGAAGGCACTTGCTACTGACCAGAGAAAACAAAGAACAGCACATCTCTACTGACAAAACACCTACCTTTCCAGGTGAGGTTCTTCGCACTCTTCTGGCCTGAGACTACAAATAAAAAGATTCCCTGTTGCATTTAATGAAGCATCAATAATAATAAATGGGTCAATACCTAGTCCTTCATCTGAACCAAAGGCTGACACTTAAAAGAGAAATAATATAAGTGTTATGGCATTTGTAATATCACTTAAAGTTATTCACCTTTTTTTTATTTTTCACAAACACATACACTTCAAAACCTACAGCCTCTATGAAAGCACTTGCACCCTCACCACCACCATTATCATTATTGTAGTGCTGAGGATGGAACCCAGGGCCTCACACATGCTAGGCAAGTGTGAGTTACACCTCCAAACACTAATTATGTTTAAGAATTAAAAGAATTACTGGTAGTTGGGGCTGGGGTTGTGGCTCAGAGGTAGAGTGCTCACCTACCATGCATGGGGCACTGGGTTCGATCCTCAGCACCACATAACAATAAAAAAAATGAAGATGTTGTGTTCACCTATAACTAAAAAATAAATTTTTTTTTAAAAATTACTGGAAGAAAAAAATTGAGTGATAAAGAATATAATCAGGAGCTAGGATTGTATCTCAATGGCAAAGCACTTGCCTAGCATGTGTGAGGCACTGGTTTCGATTCGCAAGCACCACATGTAAATAAACAAATAAAATAAAGGTCCATCGATGTCTTAAAAAAATAAAGAATATAATCAACATTACTATTAATTTCCCATTAATTACTAATTCTTTAATAAAGGGGAAAATATACAGTTTTAATAAAAATTACAGTTCTTATTTCTAATAAACAGTTGACTTCCTTACCTTAATAATGGCATTTTTTGCCTTAGATGTAGAAAAATAATAGGGTTGCTCCAAAAGCCATAATGAGGTAAGAATGGCAGCTGCAGAAGTCTTCACACGAATTACTGGACTGTACTCACAGGGTGACCGAGTGATACCAGAATCACAGAGCAGTCTTCGATCAGACCACCTTATCATCCACTCCAACAGTCTTCCTATACTGCCAAATGCATTCTTTACTGTCAAAGGGAGATCTTCCTGAGGGTTAATATCATTGCACTGAACTGCTTTGAAACTGTGTCTTCTACTTATAGTGGTCTTGGAAGACCAAAAACTATGGTTTGATGGTCTCTGGTTCAGAGGTTTCTCTCGATTACCATCTTGAATTCTGTAAATTGACTTTTTTTTTAAACCAAACAATCCACTCTTTCCTTCATCTTTACTGATTTCATGCAAAGGGTTCTCTAAAAAAGGTCTCATCCCATGACTAACAAGTTCTGAAGTCGAAAGTGCGTGGTTTTCTAAAGTTATGGCATATCCATCACTTACAGAGGATGCTTTTCCAGATTCAGGTGACTCAGGAGCAACTACAAAGCAAGAGCCAGCTCTAAACACATTCTGGCTTTTAGTTTTGCCCTGACGTCGTTTTAATGTTGTATGTACATCAAAAAGTAAAGAATTAAGCTCATGTTCTCTAAGTTGTACAGAAAAGCTGGTTAAAAATGGAATGCCAGGATCTCTGGAACTGAGAAGGTCTCTTTCAAGAACGTAACTCAAGAAAAGATCAAGGAATTTAATATATTCATCATCATCACGCTCAAATTCCCAAATACCTATTATAGGAAGTGTACTTTGTGATAGCTTTTCGTGATCTTCTTTCCTTTTAGGGTTTTTGCTCTGATTACATATTTTCTTTCTATCACTGGGCTTATGAATCAGTGTTAATTCCATGTTATCTGGGGAGTTTCTACAGAAAAAAAATTGAAAAAGACATAATTAATGATCACTGAATTACTAAAACTGATCTCAGAATTGACATACAAAATATCTGTACTGATTAAGTCATGCAACATTTTTGTGCCTCAATTACTGTTTCAAATGTGGAAGGAGACTAAAATGATCTCTAAAAACATTCTATAGGCTCAACAAATACAACACACTAATATCAGAGGGAAATCTTGTGTTTAAAGATATTAAAATATACTGACAGAAATTTAACTATAAAAAACAAGAATACTTTTTCTGGGTGTAAAATATGGTCCTCTAAATTTTATCCAGAATTTAAGAATACAAAATCAATAAAAACCACAAGTTCTTTCTTGTGGCTGCTCCTTTCAGCCCCCTTACACATACCATGTGCAAAAGCGAGACTGCTCTTTTTTATTTTACCACAGAAAAGTTGGGAACTTTTTCTAAACACTTCCAGCTGCCATGAAACCCATTAGGCAAGCACCTTAGCTGCCAACAATAATTACTATAAAATTTCTTTTTCAACACTGTCCTTAGGGCAGAACAGATACTTAAGGTCTCTTGATGAGGTTGAAACTAACACACTTTTTCTGAGAATACACAGTAAGCAGCTTTTAGGGGATGCCTGTGCTAACATTTAATGATAACTATTTTGTGAAACAAGCACACCATTTAAAATGCCATTAGATACAGTTTAAGCACACATTTGGAGTAGATGTAATAATTTCACTTAACCAAAATTATTGTTGATTATATAGTCTTTAAGTCACAAGGGAAAAAAAACTGTACTGCAGTTACTAGAAACATAAAAGAAAAATTGGCTTAAATCACAGTGACATGGGTTTAGATAATAAAAGCAAGAATTTACCAACAATTGATGAATAAGTTTCAAAAATAAATATGCAAAATCAAAGCAGATCCACAGAGGAAAGGGATCGTCGGGGTATGGTAGGAGAGGAGGGTAGAGGGGAGGATTGAGGTA
The DNA here is from genome assembly GCF_047511675.1 of Marmota flaviventris. Taxonomy (NCBI): domain Eukaryota; kingdom Metazoa; phylum Chordata; class Mammalia; order Rodentia; family Sciuridae; genus Marmota; species Marmota flaviventris. The sequence continues at coordinate 146,987,672 of NC_092502.1, forward strand.
AGTGTTGGGGAGTGATATTGGCCAAATTTTATACTGTTAAATTGTGTGCATGCATGAATACATACCACAAAACCCATCATTATGTACAAGTACAATATACCAATAAAAAAATGTGGAAGGAAAAAAAAATGAATATTCAAGTACTACCATGGAAACCCTTAAAAATAATATGGTTAACCCAATCACAGTGTTAAGAGTTGGGTATCCCTTATGCAAAATGGCACCAGAAGTGCTTTGAATTATTTTTTTAAATTATTTTCCAAAGGAAGTGAATGGTTACTAAGAAATCTTAGTTGTACCTTTGACAGAAAGGTATCCTAGTTTTTTCTTCAGCCAACAAAGCTTCAGAGAATGTATCGGCTGTATCTCCTTCACTATGGATCATAGAATTTCCCAGTTCTGTGAGGGTGCTTCTGCTCAGGCTAGTCCCCAGAGAAAACCTATCCAAACCCACAGTCTCATCTGGTTTTTCTTCTTCAATTGGTTCCCATACATTCATCTCAAAAGAACCTATATTTCTCCGCACACGTTTTAGAGCTTTTACCCTCACTTTATGGATAGAATGCATGACAACAGACATCATTTCCTCAGTCTGGGGACCTAGAAAGAAAAGAAGAAAGGGGCTTGTGGTTCATTAAATTATTTCAACATGATATATGGAAACCCAATTCTGGTCCCTCTTGGAGACATGGAACCTAAATAACAGCTAAGGCTTATTTCCATATTCTTACACATTATGTTTTCTTCAGTATTCACTGGAAAGTCTATTTCAAAAATCAAATCAATAATTATTAAAAAAAATAACTAATATTATTTTCTATTTCCATAGAGTGGAGAATAAGAGAAAATGAGTATAATTTTATCCAAAATACTAAGGACACCTTTCATACTGCAAGTAGTAAAAAATAATTGAAAGGAAAGTTTTTCAAGGCTACCTGTAGAAATTTTTTTAGAAAAAAATTTTAAGCATTTTTATTAATATATAAACAGGACATTTTAGAAGATAGCAAAATATATATTAAAAATACAAATCACAAAAGCAAGTTTGTTAATGTAATAATGTATGATCATAGGACATTATGTATGATCATGAGACAATAATGTATGATCACAGGACATAACTAGACTTGATGATTGTAGTTCTAAAAAATGACAGTTGGGGCTGGAGTTGTGGCTCAGTGATAAAGTGCTCGCCTAGCACGTGTGAGGCCCTGGGTTCAATCCTCAGCACCACATAAAAATAAACAAACAAAATGAAGGTATTCTGTTAAATTACAAAGAAAAAATAAATATTAAAAAAATGACAGTAATATGAATTCTTTAAAAATTTCCAGCCGGAGTGTACAGATTTAATGCAATTCCAATCAAAATCCCACTGGCATTCCTCATAGAAAAAGTAGTCATGAAATTCATCTGGAAAAATAAGAGATCCAAAATAGCTAAAGCAATCCTTAGCAGGAAGAATGAAGCAGTGACATCACCATACCAGACCTTAAACTATACTATAGAGCAATAGTAACAAAAATAGCATGGTATTGGCACCAAAACAGACTGGTAGACCAATGGTACAGAATAGAGGACACAGAGATTAACCCATAAAATTACAATTATCTTATATTAGACAAAGGCACCAAAAACATGCATTAGAGAAAAGATAGCTTCTTTAATAAATGGTGCTGGGAAAAATGGAAATCCATATGCAACAAAATGAAATTAAATCCCTAACTCTCACCAAGCACAAAACTCAACTCAAAATGGATCAAGGACCTAGGAATAAAACTAGAAACTTTGCATCTAATAGAAGAAAAAGTAGGCCCTAATCTTCGTCATGTGGGATTAGGCCCCAATTTCCTTAATAAGACTCCTTTGGCATAAGAATTAAAATAAAGAATCAATAAATGGGATGGAATCAAACTAAAAAGTTTTCTCTCAGCAAAAGAAACAATCTGTGAGGTGAATAAAAAGCCTACATCTTGGGAGAAATTTTTACCCCTCCCACATCAGATAGGGCACTAATCTCTAGGGTATATAAAGAACTCAAAAAGCTAAGCACCGAGAAAACAAATAACCCAATCAACAAATGGGCCAAGGACCTGAACATACACTTCACAGAAGAGGATATACAATCAATCAACAATTACATGGAAAAATGTTCATCATTACTAGCAATTAGAGAAATGCAAATCAAAACTACTCTAAGATTTCATCTCACTCCAGTCAGAATGGCAGCTATTATGAAGACAAACAACAATAAGTGTTGGCAAGGATATGGGGAAAAAGGTACACTCATCCATTGTTGTAAAGCAGTATGAAGATTCATTGCAAAATTGGGAATGGAACCACCATTTGACTCAGCTCTCCCTCTCCTTGGTCTATATCCAAAGGACTTAAAAACAGCATACTACAGGGACATAGTCACATCAAGGTTTATAGAAGCACAATTCACAATAGCTAAATTGTAGAACCAACCTAGATGCCTTTCTATAGATGAATCAATAAAAAAAAAAAATGTGGCATTTATACACAATGGAATATTACTCAGCAATAAAAAATAAAATAAAATCATGGTGCAGGCAAATGGTGGATTGGAAGAGATAATGCTAAGTGAAGTTAGCCAATCCCCAAAATGCAAATGCTGAATGTTTTCTCTGATCCAAGGAAGCTGATTCATAGTAGGGTAGGGAGGGGAAACATGGGAGGAATAGACAAACTCTAGATAGAGCAGAGGGGCAGGAGGGGAAGGAGGAAGGTTAGAAATGATGATAGAATGTGATGGTCATCATTATCCAAAGTATATGTATAAAAACACAAATTGGTGTGAATATACTTTGTATACAACCAGAGATATGAAAAACTGTGGTCTATATGTGTAATAAGAATTTTAATGCATTTCGCTGTCATATATAAATTTTAAAAAATAATAAAAATAAAAACTTCCAGCTGGGCTCAGTGTGGTAATCACAGCTATTTGGGAGGCTGAGGCAGGAGCATCACAAGTTCAAGGCCAGCCTCAGCAACTTAGCAAGACCCTGTCATGAAATAAAGGATTGGAAAAGGAGCTCAGTGGTAGAGCACTTGCCTAGCAAGGACAAGTTGCTGGGTTTAATTCAAAGCACCTCAAAAAAATAATAACAATAATTATATGGCCACTAGTGTAGCTCAGTTTAGAGACACACTTAGCATGTATGAGGTCCTGGGATCTATCTCAACACTGCCAAAAAAAAAAAAAAAAAAGTTAAAACAATAATATATATTTTGCTATAATTTTAAAAAAATCCACAAGGTCATCTTGAATATATAATATAAAATAACCACAAATGGAATGAAAGAATACTACTTTTCAGTAGAGAGAGAGAGAGAGAGAGTGTGTGTGTGTGTGTGTCTGTACTATTTACACAGTATATAAACACTAGTTTACAAAGCACTATATGCTGATCAAAGGTCACACAGTTAATGACTGACAGAGCTATGATCTAAAGTAGCTCTGTCTGGCTCCAAAGCAAGACAATTAGTTCTGCCGTGAGGAAGTGTGGCTATCTTCTCAGAAAGGAAAGACAAAAATGCACAGACCCACACAAACAACAGAAAATGAATGCTTTCAAACAAGAGGGAGCATCTCTAGCCATTTATCTATTAGATATCTAAGAAATAACAAATACCTTTTACAACACAGTGTCTGAGTCTCTGTCGAAGACAGTGATACTTTTCTCTTAAAGGAACTCTTATTTCCTCAGGATTGGGAAATGCGTTCACAAATATTTCTGCCACCTTAAGAAAAAAATTTTTGAAATTTCTTTGAGCAACATCATTCTTATTTTTTCCTTTTCATTCCTCAAACATTTCAACTCAAACATAAATGCATATTTATTACTAACTTTTTGATGTCAGGTCAAATCCTCTCTTAAGCATGAGCTTGCTAATGAAAGTTCAGCATCAGCTTTGTTTTTTCTATTTTTTAAATTTTAAAATATTTAATAAACAAAAATTGTGTACATTCAATTGCACAATGTGATAGTGTCTAATTTTATTTATTTATTTGTTTGTCTGTTTATTTATTTATTTTGCAGTACTAGAGAATGGACCCATGGCCTTGTGCATGCTAGGCAAGCAGTCTATCTCTAAACTACATCTCCAGTCCTTTTCTTTTGAGACAGAAATGCAAATCAAAACTACTCTAAGATCCCAAATAACTGGGATTATAATCATGATGATTTGATATACATATACACTCTGCACTGATTACCCCAGACAAATTAATTAACCAGACATAGTTATCATTGTGTAGGAGATGGTGGTAAAGACACTTACAATCTCTCTTATCCAATTTCAGGTAAATAATACAGAATCATTAACTACAGTCACTATGGCTGCACATTGGGTATCCAAAACTTATTCCTCATATAAATGAAAGTTTGGACCCTATAACCAACATTTGCCCATTTCCACCACAACCCCAGCCCTGACAACCTGTTCTACTACTCTCTGCTTCCATTAATTTGAATTTTTTAGGTTTTACACAGTGAGATGATATAATATTTGTCTCTGAGTATGGAGGATATTATGCTAAGTAAAATAGGCCAGACATAGGGAACATTAATTTTATTAAACAAAATAAAAATTCTTCAAAGTCTCTAATTCAGATTTAAGTTTATTTTCACCTACAATCACATCACCTTTCTGATTGGTGGCAATTCTCCAATAAGGCTCAAAATTATATCCTGAATAAGTTCTTCAATATTAAAAAACCGAGAGAAAGGTAGCATTCTATAAGCCCATTCCAGTGCACTGAGACAATGCTCCACCATACAGGAATCAAACTCCTCTTCAAAGTCCTAAAGAGATATTCAAAAGATAATTGTCTCTTCACTTTAGATGAATAGACCAGAGTGAATTAAAAAAAAAAAAAAAGTTTATTTCAAAGAATAAAATCTTCCATTAAAGAATAATTTCCCAAGTAATGTTTGTTCATTTTTCTTACTCTTCTACTGGCAAATACCTTTTCTCCCATCACATTTTCTCTTGCTTTCTGATATTGCCTACAACTATAGGATAATTTATCACGGATATGTAGCACCCAGCACAAAGCACAAAGTTCTCTGAAGAAACCTAAAGTAGGAATAAAAACATGAAAAGAATGTATGAGTATGTACATTAATAGAACAACTTCACCTCTGATGGTTATTTTTTCAAAATAAATGTCTTTATTTTGTTAATTATAAAAGAAACACATTTATCATAAATACCTTATATGAAAGTCATAGGTTCTTCCAGAATTTTGATGCACATTATTGTATATTTCATGCATATCAGTTGATGAAAAGTTTGGAAACATAATCATAAACTATATAACTTACTCTATTTATTATCAGTTTATTCATTTTGTAACTTCATGGGGTTAATATCACCAATATAGTATGAAGTATCATAACTTAACTACACATAATGCAAGGGCTCACAGTACAAGAAAAAAGAATTTCAACTATTCTGCTAACACTAAATTTACTTTCCCTGATCTTAATTAAATATGTCCATAAATAAGACTCATCTTTTCTACTACTATAGCTAACAGAGACTTTTCCTGTGGAAGGAGAAAAGTAATCCCCCCAAATTTAATAGTCATTAAAAGCCTTAATATTTTATTTTTTTTTTAATATTTATTTTTTAGTTGTAACTGGACACAATACTTTTATTTCTTTTTATGTGGTACTGAGGATTGAACCCAGGGCCTTGCACGTCCCCAGCGAGCGCTCTACCGCTGAGTCAAAACCCCAAAAGCCTTAATCTTTTTAAATGAGCCTATTTTTACAGTAAACTGACTTTTATTTTAGTGATTAGTATTTTCATTTTTGTTAGAAAGCTACTTAATTTATTTTTAAAATAACTTGCAAAGCTACAAAGTATATTTAGATGTTATGAAAACTGAGGAGAAAACAGGTCTTCTACAAATCTATCCACCCCAAAGAGAAGAGTGGTGGGTAAACACCCCAAAGACTGTCAGGATCATCTGTGGGCAGTTTTGCACTATGATCCAAGTCCATACCCCAGATTCTGATGAGTTATACCAAGGGAGCATGGCCCAGTCTGTTGAAAGGCACCAACTGATAAATGCTTCACTATTTCTTATTTCACAGGCATGCTGGGACTGAACGAGGGTCAAGAATCATAAAGTTACACGCAGAACAAACTCAGCAGCTACTCATCTAAAAACATCCCTTTTCCATGTTTTTCCAATTATAGATTATTATCAGGCTATAAAATCAATTCAGTGAGTCTCAACCATTTAAAAAAACTAGAATACAACAGAAAATAGCAATAGTGTACGGTACATAATAAGGATGGCTCCTTATATTTTCATTTCCATATAGTACTGTACTGAGGTACATACAATACTAATATATGTACGGTACTAATATAATATCTGTATCTTATTAGAAGTCGTGGTCATGAAAGTTTGAATACCATAAAGGTATCATCAACTAAAACTGAATGAGGAACACACTCTGAGCCCGGATCGGCTGAATTCAAGCTCCCGTTCGCCTGCTTCTCGCAGACAAACTGCTGTGACTCAGCACGAAATGATCCCGCTGAAACAACTGGTTGGCCCTTCTGTAACTACGGAGGTTAATACCAACCGAGCCTTCATAGGCAGTGGCCACAGGATTGAAACGGGGCTTGGGAGAGACAGTCAAGACCCACCCGTTACATTGGTCACCCGGCAAAGGGAAACGAACTGTCGCCATTTGCATGGGATACTACCATGGCAGAGAACTGACCTCACCAGAATGCGGCGGAGGAGATAACTTCATTGAAACCAGCGGCAACAGGTGTGTAATCCCCTAGCCTTCCCTCTCCACACAGCGGGGAAAACTTAAGGGCCCCTCCAGCTCTCCCGTGAGTGCGATAGCCAGACCAAGGGAATCAGGAGTGGTGTGGGACCCGCGGAGCGGAACTCCTGACTACCGCTCCCATATATATATCCAATATACAGAAAAAAGAGAAAATATTAAAAGCTACAAGAGAAAGGAGGCAGATTACATTCAGGGGTAAACCAATAAGGTTAACAACGGATTTTTCATCACAGATGCTGAAAGCGAGAAGAACCTGGAACAACGTATCTCAAACACTGAAAGACAATGGATGCCAACCAATAATTCTGTATCCAGCAAAATTAACCTTCAGGTACGACAACGAAATAAAAATCTTTCATGATAAACAAAAGTTAAAAGAATTTGCAGCCAGAAAACCAGCAGTGCAAAGCATCTTGAGCAAAACACTAGATGAGGAAGAAATGAAAAATAATAACCAAAACCATCAGTGGGAAGTGCCTCAGTAAAGACAGAGGGCGGGGGGAAAGCTAATCATGGAGAAACAAACTAAATTGAAAAAAAAAAAGATAAATAATCAAACATGGCTGGAAGTACAAACCATATATCAATAGTAACTCTAAACGTTAATGGCTTAAACACTCTAATAAAGCGACATAGGCTGGTAACATGGATTAAAAAAACAAATCCAACAATATGCTGCCTCCAGGAGACACATCTGATTGGAAAAGACATACACAGGCTGAAGGTGAAAGGTTGGGAAAAAATATACCACGCACACGGTCCTCGTAAGCAAGTAGGGGTGGCCATCCTCATTTCGAATAAAATCGACTTCAAGACTAAGTTAATCCAAAGGGATAAGGAAGGACATTATATACTGTTAAAAGGAACCATTCACCAACAAGACATAACAATTATCAATATTTATGCACCAAATAATGGTGCTGCGACATTCATAAAACAAATTCTCCTCAAGTTCAAGAATCAAACAGACCACAACACAATAATTATGGGTGACTTCAACACACCTATCTCACCATTGGACAGATCCTCCAAACAAAAGTTGAATAAAGAAACTATAGAACTCAATATCACAATCAATAACCTAGACTTAACTGACATATAGAATATATCAACCATCATCAAGTGGATATACTTTTTTCTCAGCAGCACATGATCCTTCTCAAAAATAGACCACATATTATGCCATAGGGCAACCCTCAGTAAATATAAAGGGGTGGAGATAATACCATGCATTTTATCTGATCATAATGGAATGAAACTGGAAATCAATGATAAAAGAAGGAAGGAAAAATCCTACATCACATGGAAAATGAACAATATGTTACTGAATGATCAATGGGTTACAGAAGACATAAAGGAGGAAATCAAAAAATTCTTAGAGATAAATGAAAATACAGACACAACATATCGGAATCTATGGGACACAATGAAAGCAGTATTAAGAGGGAAATTCATCGCCTGGAGGTCATTCCTCAAAAAAAGAAAAAAACCAACAAATAAATGAGCTCACACTTCATCTCAAAGCCCTAGAAAAGGAAGAGCAAAACAACAGCAAATGTAGCAGAAGGCAAGAAATAATTAAAATCAGAGAGGAAATCAACGAAATTGAAACAAAAGAAACTATTGAAAAAATTAACAAAACTAAAAGTTGGTTCTTCGAAAAAATAAATAAGATCGACAGACCCTAAGCCATGCTAACGAAGAGAAGAAGAGAGAGAACTCAAATTACTAACATACGGGATGAAAACGGCAATATCACAACAGATGCTACAGAAATACAGAAGACAATTAGAAATTATTTTGAAAACCTATATTCCAATAAAATAGAAGATAGTGAAGACATCGATAAATTTCTTAAGTCATATGATTTGCCCAGATTGAGTCAGGAGGATACACACAATTTGAACAGACCAATATCAATGGATGAAATAGAAGAAGCAATCAAAAGACTACCAACCAAGAAAAGCCCAGGACCGGATGGGTATACAGCAGAGTTTTACAAAACCTTTAAAGAAGAATTAATACCAATACTTTTCAAGTTATTTCAGGAAACAGAAAAAGAGGGAGCTCTTCCAAATTCATTCTATGAGGCCAACATCACCCTGATTCCGAAACCAGACAAAGACACCTCAAAGAAAGAAAACTACGGACCAATATCCCTAATGAACCTAGATGCAAAAATCCTCAATAAAATTCTGGCGAATCGGATACAAAAACACATCAAAAAAATTGTGCACCATGATCAAGTAGGATTCATCCCTGGGATGCAAGGATAGTTCAATATACGGAAATCAATAAATGTTATTCACCACATCAATAGACTTAAAGATAAGAAACATATGATCATCTCGATAGACGCAGAAAAAGCATTCAACAAAGTATAGCATCCCTTTATGTTCAAAACATTAGAAAAACTAGGGATAACGGGAACTTACCTCAACATTGTAAAAGCTATTTATGCTAAGCCTCAGGCTAGCATCATTCTGAATGGAGAAAAATTGAAGGCATTCCCTCTAAAATCTGGAACAAGACAGGGATGCCCTCTATCACCACTTCTATTCAATATAGTTCTCGAAACACTGGCCAGAGCAATTAGACAGATGAAAGAAATTAAAGGCATAAAAATAGGAAAAGAAGAACTTAAATTATCACTATTTGTGGATGACATGATCTTATGCCTAGCAGACCCAAAAGGGTCTACAAAAAAACTACTAGAACTAATAAATGAATTCAGCAAAGTGGCAGGATATAAAATCAACACGCATAAATCAAAGGCATTTCTGTATATCAGCGACAAAACTTCTGAAACGGAAATGAGGAAATACACTCCATTCACAATATCCTCAAAAAAAAATAAAATACTTGGGAATCAACCTAACAAAAGAGGTGAAAGACTTATACAATGAAAACTACAGAACCCTAAAGAGAGAAATAGAAGAAGATCTTAGAAGATGGAAAAATATACCCTGTTCATGGCTAGGCAGAACTAACATCATCAAAATGGCGATATTAACAAAAGTTCTCTATAGGTTTAATGCAATGCCAATCAAAATCCCAACGGCATTTCTTGTAGAAATAGAGAAAGCAATCATGAAATTCATATGGAAAAATAAAAGACCCAGAATAGCAAAAACAACTCTAAGCAGGAAGTGTGAATCAGGCGGTACAGCGATACCAGATTTCAAACTATATTACAGAGCGATAGTAACAAAAACAGCATGGTACTGGTACCAAAACAGGCGGGTGGACCAATGGTACAGAATAGAGGACACAGAGACTAATCCACAAAGTTACAACTATCTCATATTTGATAAAGGGGCTAAAAGCATGCAATGAAGGAAGGATAGCATCTTCAACAAATGGTGTTGGGAAAACTGGAAATCCATATGCAACAAAATGAAACTGAATCCCCTTTTCTCGCCATGCACAAAAGTTAACTCAAAATGGATCAAGGAGCTTGATATCAAATCAGAGACTCTGCGTCTGATAGAAGAAAAAGTTGGCTCCGATCTACATATTGTGGGGTCGGGCTCCAAATTCCTTAATAGGACACCCATAGCACAAGAGTTAATAACAAGAATCAACAAATGGGACTTACTTAAACTAAAAGGTTTTTTCTCAGCAAGAGAAACAATAAGAGAGGTAAATAGGGAGCCTACATCATGGGAACAAATTTTTACTCCTCACACTTCAGATAGAGCCCTAATATCCAGAGTATACAAAGAACTCAAAAAACTAGACAATAAGATAACAAATAACCCAATCAACAAATGGGCCAAGGACCTGAACAGACACTTCTCAGAGGAGGACATACAATCAATCAACAAGTACATGAAAAAATGCTCACCATCTCTAGCAGTCAGAGAAATGCAAATCAAAACCACCCTAAGATACCATCTCACTCCAGTAAGATTGGCAGCTATTCTGAAGTCAAACAACAAGTGCTGGCGAGGATGTGGGGAAAAGCGTACTCTTGTACATTGCTGGTGGGACTGCAAATTGGTGCGGCCAATTTGGAAAGCAGTATGGAGATTCCTGGGAAAGCTGGGAATGGAACCACCATTTGACCCAGCTATTGCCCTTCTGGGACTATTCCCTGAAGACCTTAAAAGAGCGTACTACAGGGATACTGCCACATCGATGTTCATAGCAGCACAATTCACAATAGCTAGACTGTGGAACCAACCCAGATGCCCTTCAATAGATGAATGGATAAAAAAAATGTGGCATTTATACACCATGGAGTATTACGCAGCACTAAAAAATGACAAAATCATGGAATTTGCAGGGAAATGGATGGCGCTAGAGCAGATTATGCTAAGTGAAGCTAGCCAATCCCTAAAAATCAAATGCCAAATGTCTTCTTTGATATAATGAGAGCAACTAAGAACAGAGCAGGGAGGAAGAGCAGGAGGAAAAGATGAACATTAAACAGAGACATGAGGTGGGAGGGAAAGGGAGAGAAAAGGGAAATTGCATGGAAATGGAAGGAGACCCTCATTGTTATACAAAATTACATATAAGAGGTTGTGAGGGGAATGGGAAAAAAACAAGGAGAGAAATGAATTACAGTAGATGGGGTAGAGAGAGAAGATGGGAGGGGAGGGGAGGGGGGATAGTAGAGGATAGGAAAGGTAGCAGAATACAACAGTTACTAGTATGGCATTATGTAAAAATGTGGATGTGTAACCGATGTGATTCTACAATCTGTATTTGGGGTAAAAATGGGAGTTCATAACTAACTTGAATCAAATGTATGAAACATGATATGTCAAGAGCTTTGTAATGTTTTAAACACCAATAAAAAAAATTTAAAAAATAAATAAATAAAACTGAATGAGAGGAATTCTACTAGATAAATGACCTGGTTTCCTTAATAAATAAATGGCCTGAAAAAAATAATGGGGAGAGAGAAACTATTGTACATTAAGAGAAATTGACATATCAATGAAAATGCAATGTGTAGAGGACTCTGTTTGGTTCTAGATTTGAAAAAAAATAACTGAAGAAGTCATACTGAGATACTCAAGTAAATATAAAACACAGGATAGATAATATATAATGTGAAAGTATTTTAATTAATTTTGTTAGGTATAATAATGGAATTGTGCTTTCAAAAACTTCCTGTTGTGTTGACTACACATACTGAAGTACTTATGAGTAAAATCTCATGATATCTTAGATTTGCTTTCATGTGTTGACATCTGGTCGAGGTGGCTAATAAGTACTTGAAAGTTCATTATCTTTTTTAAATTCTCTATAAGAAGCTTTAAATCAATTTGAACTTTTTTATTTTAGATAACTAGGAATGCAAACTTTTTAATCTAGCCAAATCACTTCTCAAAAACCGAAAGACCAAACTAAGCAAATTAAATAGTGACCCTTAAGGACAAAATTAAATTATTAAAATGTATGTTCAAGTGGCTAGGATTGTAGCTTAGTGATAGAGTGCTTGCCTAGTATGTGTGAGGTATCACAGCATCCTCAGCATCACATAAAAATAAAGAAAATAAAGGTATTGTGTCCATCTACAATTTAAAAAAAAATTAAAAACACACGTTCCACATCCTAACACACCCAAGAGTAAAATATGTATCTGGTAACTTATCAGCTCCAAAGCACTTATCCTATTGCATAGTCTCATGTCATTTTAGCATACTTTCTTGCTTCTATTACTGATAGAAATGGTTGGGAAGAATGTCAGAAGCCCAAAGTTGAATTAGTTGGACCTATTTTAGCAAGCATATCAGCCAGCATAGGGCTCTCTTACTTTGTGATTTTATTATTCTCTGCCTCTGCCCACCTCCCCACATTCACTCCTCTGCCCCTCCCTTAAAATGTATAAAGAAATGGAAAGATTTTCAAACCAGTACAAGCACATACGCATTGATAGCAGCACTATTCAAGAGTCAAAAGGTAAAAAGAGCTCAAATATACATTAAGTGATAAATAAATTGTAGTGTGGCCATACAAGGAGTCTTACTCACCCACAAGAAGGCATAAATATTAGCCCATGCTACAACGTGGCTAAGCCTTTAAAACACTGTGTTAAGTGAAAGAAGCCAGAACTCAAAGGGATAGAGGGAGGAGGAAGTGAGAAGAAACTACTACATGGTCAAGAGATGCTCGGAATAGGTAGTGATCACACAACACTGGGAATGTACTAAATGCTACTGAATTATTTACTTTAAAATGGTTAGATTTGTGTTATATTAATTTCACTTCAATAAATTATTTCTTTAAAAAATAAAAATGTATGTTCAAATCTTTATTTCAATCATTTGCAAACTTTTTTGTTTGTTTTGTTTCGTTTTGTTTAGTTTTTGAGATGGGGTCTAGATATGTTGCTGAGGCTGGTCTTGAACTCATAGGCTCAAGTGATCCACTGACCTCAACCTCCCAAGTAGCTGAGTCTATAAGCACCACTACACTCAGCTTCATGTTTTATTTATGATCAACAATCTTCTAACTGGGATTTTTGTGAATTTAACTCATTACTTACAAAGTCCAAATTTTTAAAAAATACTATTGGATTGTACACACATTTCCAAAGGACAACTACCTGGCCCTTTCTTTTGTTAGAGTGAATGAAAAGTCTATAAACTAAGCTCATAACAGCTGAGCAAAGCAACTGAAAAGCATTTTGATGCCATTATAGTTTGAAAACAGACAATCTGAGCCCCAGGACATTTATTATTTAAGATTAGTACAAAGGTTAAGTGAGTTATAAAGGACCATTTTAATCAAAGTCTAGAGAGATCAAGGCTTAATATTAATAGAATGGTAAGAATTAACAATTAAAGAGAAAAATGTGGAATGGCATCCAAAGTTTTACTTCTTTTTAGGCTTATTATGCAGATAACTGGACATAAGACTATGAATAGGAAATGAATTTATAAAAGGAAATATAATAGAAAACTAATACTCAATATAGTCACAAGGAAGACATATTAACATAAAACTATCATTTGAACCCATCAAATTAATCTAAAGGAATTATAACATTTGGCATACTATTTTAAGAAATATAAAATAGGTATATTCATTAACTAAACAATTCTACTGCTAAGAATCTACCTAAGAAAATTATTTTAAAATACAATAAAGGAACCTAATGTGTCAGAGGCAACTTAGAATTGCAAAAACTGAATTAAATTTTTAATTTTTGCTAATAGAAATTTTCAACTTAATAGATATGAAAGTTTTTTAAATGGAAAAAATGTTTAGGTAGCATATGTTAAGTTAGAAAAACAGAAAACAAATGATAAATCTATTCTGATAAGGTCAAAGCCTGTCCACTTCATGTTTGGCAGCATACCCTAACTTCAAGAAAATGACCACAGGTGGGGCTGGGATTGTGGCTCAGCGGTAGAGTGTTCACCTAGCACGGGTGGGACCCGGGTTCGATCCTCAGCACCACATAAAAATAAAGGCATTGTGTTGTGTCCATCTACACCTAAAAAATAAATATTAAAAAAAAAAAAAGAAAAGAAAATGATCACAGGAAAAGCTTTTTTTTTTTTTTTTTTAATTGAATCTAGGAGTACTCTACCCCTTTTTTCATTTTGTTTTATTTTGAGACACAGTCCCTTGAAGTTGCTAAGCTGGCCTCAAACTTGTGATCGATCCTTCTGCCTCAGCCTCCCAAGTAGCTGGAATTATAGGTGAGCACCACCAGGCAAGAAAAGCATCTAAATTTCAAATTTAAATAATGAAGCAACAAAAATAATATCATAATTTTGTATTATATAATAAATTCCTGGAGCTGGGTGTATAGCGCAGTTGGTAGAGTGCTTGCTTCACATGCACAAGGCCCTGGATTCAATTCCCAGCACCAAAAAAAAAAAAAAAAAAAAATTCCTAATTTAATACCACACTATAATGCATGTACATATATGGCTGTTAAAATTATAGCATTTACTTGTAAACACAAAGTAAAATATTATACACCACTCCATACTTTGAAGAGTCAAATCATTTAAAAATATTGCCAAATCAAATAAATTATACACCATTATTCACGTATAGGATAATTTCTAAGCAAGTAGTTCATTGTCAACAAACCAATTGCTCTAATGGAAACTTCATCAAGCTTGTGGTCTCCAGTTGCTCCAGGTCTGAAGAATGCTACTCCTCCTTTACAGTAGTTAAGTAAGGACTGGGGGAAAGGATTCAGTGATGGAAGAGAACCTTTCATTCGAATCTGAAAGTAAAAAAATGGCAATACATTAATCTTGGTATAAATAATGTTGAGAGGAAACTACAGAAGAACAAGGCAGTTAAGATCAACCATATAAAATGGAAAACAGCATGATTCCTCTACTATGGAAGGCCAATAGTCCTGAAATCAGCTATTCTTTCAGAAGCTTAGATCACAAATCTAATTCAAGAATTTCATTAGATTACATCTCAAAAGAGAAAAAAAGTTCTAACTAAATCATTTATACTCCATTGTCACTCAGTTTTGCTTATAAAAAACAACCTAAGGTTATTCATCCCTGGCTTACCCCACAGTTTAGAGAAAGAAAAGAAATACAGGCATCTAATCTCATTTAAGATAAAGTGTGTAGACTCCAAAACCAAAAAACAAATACAAAAAAATTTAACTTCATATATAACTTTTAAAAACCTAATCTACAATGACAGAGGTAGAAAGTCCTCACTTGACAACACTTAAAAAAATGACTCTAGGCAAGGATGATCAATAAATGCCATTGAGATTAAAAGTTGGAGGGCTGGTAGGGAACTTGATGGAAGATAACAACATAAACCCAAACCCACTGATCAATCTCACTACCACCAAAAGTGCCACATGTGCCTCATGACATGGTACAATGGGGAAGCATTATGAAGGTTCATTCCTGAATAGCACCAAAGCTTCCTACCTCCATGAGTATAGGTCGCTCACCCATGTACAGGAAATAAAAGGAAACAAGAACGAGTTAAATGATGCTAAATGAAAAAACCATTAGACAAATCTAGAATATAGTACAGGAAAATCACCCTGTTTATCTAAATCAAGTTTTTTGTTTTTTAAAGAGGGTGGCTGTTATAGATAAAAGAAAAGGAATATAAGAGACATGAACCTGGGAAGGAAGGATAGCAAATAGCCAAGTAATCACTCTAACTTTGGATGCTTTGAACCCACTTATGGAACAGGTAAACATGAGAGGCGGAAACATGGGGATTAAGTGTGTTAAATCTACGGAGCCTATGTGCTAACTCTCAATATGTTTCTAAAGAAACAACTTAATAAAGTCATCCTGGCCCTGCTCTGATGTAAGAAAATGGCCTTGTAACAACATATCCCAGGGCCAAGGAGTTTGCTCAAGACTCCTCCTTTGGTAAGAGGAAGATGGCCTGCTCTACTTTGAGGGTGGAAAGCTAAATGGCCTCAAGGTCTGTGAAATCAAATTCCAGACAAAATAAACAGGTGAAAGCAAAGACGATCAAAAGCTGCCTTTAGGTCCTCAACATATCATTTAATCTTATTGTAATTATAAATTTTCACCCTACGGATTTCACTTAGACACTCTTGACTAAGATATACGAAACAGGGATTTAGAAATCTAATACAATCCAACTGTCAATCAAGAGCTAGGAGGTAGTGCTTGGGAAAGACCCTCTGGAAACTGTCCCTTAGCCCTAACTAAAACTAGGACTGAAAGGACACTCACAGAGACTACGCAAAGTCCAAAGACCACACCACACACCAGAATCTCACGCAAGAGATTTATTGTCAGTAGCACAAGGCAAACCCACAAGGCTATGGGTTGGCACTCACAGAGCAGCTTTATAGCCCACAAGGGGAATTTCCTAAGCTGCTTAGGAGTTGCGTCATAAACTGGGGTGGGGCTGATCCTTTAACAGGCACATGCAGCACTTTCTCAGAATGGAAACTTTGGAGCCTCTAGATAAAATGGCTCCTGTTCTAAAATGGCGAATCTGATGCCAACATTGATCTGATACCAGTATTGATCTGATGCCAATAAGGACAAAATGCCCCATTTCTCTCGTTGAGCAGCAACAACAATCTCCCTTGAGGGTGCTTTTCCCACGCCCTTCCTCTTTCTCTTCTAATAAACTGCTAAACTTTGACCACACCTGTGTCTTGCTTGAAATCTCTTTTTAAGACACAAGAGCTGAGAACACACAACTTTCCAGTAACACACTGAAGCCCCAACAGAACAGAGACCTCTCCCCAGAGAGAAGTGAATTCTTCCCACACCTCAGTCCTGAATTGAGTTTATATTATCTTCAATGAAGAAATAAATTTAATTCCCAGGACCGAACTGACTGGACATTTTGTATTATTAGGCAGGATATAACTAACCTGGAGACCCAGTTCAAAGTTCTCATCTTTTGGCAGAAAGAATCTGCTCTTTTTATGTTGCATACCATAAATAAGCCTGAAATGTATGGATTCACAGGGCAGGACTCCTTGGAAAAGTGTTATTACAGTATAACTATCAGTTTATTTCAGTTGTTTAACACAGCACATGAATAAGACATTCCCATACCTTCTGCATGACTTTTCTTGCCCTCCTCAGCTGCAAAATGTACCACTGTGCTACAGGAAAAGAACACCGAGTTGCCCTGAAGAGCAAGAGAACTCTCTGAAGTATTCTAGACACCTTTTGGCGATTGTCTTTTTCAGCTTTTACAAAAAGATCATCTCCATCTTCCTGGAAACAATAAGACAACCCATTTTAGTGATAATAAGAAAATTTAAAATGCTAAAGAAAAAATAAAGATAGGTTAATGACAATGCTTGACTTCCGGTTGACTATTTTTAAAACTGACCAAAATCAATTTTCAATTAATTAAAGGAATAATGCATAAGCTTACTTCACTAAGAATAGCTGGCTGGGGACAATATAATGGAGGAGCTGGAAGATACAAGCCGGCAGGCACTAAGCCCCACAGTCTCTTACTGAAGTCCTTGGCAGAATCTATCAGATGCTGTAAAGTGTCTGAAAGAATATCCACATCAGCCATAACTGATGCTTTCAGGACTTCTTGTACTGAACCAAATAGCAGATTTGCATCTTCCTCTTCAATGGGATCTACTAAATACAAAATTTGGTAAAATAGTTAAAATTCTCATTTAACTTCTCATCCTATTTTCTAAATTTTTTAAATCTGAAAAAGTAGATTCTCGAGAATACAATGGTTAATAAGCAAAACATCCAAACTTACAGACAAAAATTTATGAACTTTCTTGTTATTTTAAGATCATAAGCAATTAGAGCATGAAACTTTTTCTAAAACTAAAAAAGAGATACTCTAGGAACAACTACACATTTAATGTTAGAATATAGTCCTTAGTAAAAAAAAAAAAAATTGTAGTGGTAGTAATAATATTTGAAAAAATATCAATGGAAAAAACAAATACACCAAAATAATATACATTAAAATACAGCAAATCAACAAATGTTTCTTAATATACAACATTATGACAGAAGATGCTTAGTCGGGCTAATCCTGTCAAGAAGGGAATGAAAGAGTAATCTTTCTTTCAGTGGTCCATGACAATACTTTTATAATAATGTAATTAATAAAAAAAAGCTTCTGAAGAAAATAGAAAATTGCAAAAGTCAGTTGTATTTTATGGCTTTAAAATATGAAAATATCTGTATACACACAGATATGTCCCAGAAGGTAAATTGAAAGGAGACATAGGACAGAACTGGAGATGAAAGGTTTTTTTCTATTATGAAGTACTTTAAGTACACTATGAACTATGGAATATAACACTCATATACTCACTTGTCATCCATGTCTGATATTAACATTTCACTATATTCAATTTAGATTTTTTAAAAATATTTATTTTAGTTGTAGATGGACACAACACCACTGTTTTGTTTATTTACTTTTATGTGGTGCTGAGGATCAAACCTTGGGCACCATATGTGCTAGGCGAGCGCTCTACCTTTGAGCCACAACCCCAGCCCCATCAATTTAGATTTTTTAAAAATAAAATATTATATATTGGGGCTGGGGTTATGGCTCAGTGGTAGAGCATTTGCCTAGCATGTGTGGAGCACTTGGTTCGATTCTCAGCACCATATATAAATAAATAAAATAAAGGTTCATTGACAATGAAAAATATTTTTTAAAATATTACATATGTAGCTGAAATTCCTTGCATATCAATCATATTCCATCTTTCAGAGGTAGCCATTATCCAGAATTTGGTAGAGACACAACTGAAATTCCTAACAGACAACTTTTCTACATGCTACAAAGTTTAACTTCATTTTCTTATTCTTCAATTCTTGATATCTCTCTACATATTGTTTATATTTGTCTTTATCTCTATGTAGAGATGTATATATATATTACATGCATATTTTATGGATATCATGTATCCATAAAATAAATAGCTCAGATTTATCTTTTTATTAATTGGCTCTTAAACTGGTCTAATAACTTGAGTTTTTGTTTTTAAATCAGACTGAGGCATAATTTACATTCAGTAAAACTCATCCTTCTCAGTGAACTTTGATATATCTGCACAGGCCTGTAAAAACACTTCCATCACTCTACAAAATTCTTTCATTATGCTTTGTAGTTAATTCCTCCCCCACTACTCCTAGGCAACCACTGTTTCCTGTTCTTATACTTTTATTTTCTGTAGAATCATATAAATGGAATCGTACAATATAAATCTATCTC
Source organism: Marmota flaviventris (assembly GCF_047511675.1). Taxonomy (NCBI): domain Eukaryota; kingdom Metazoa; phylum Chordata; class Mammalia; order Rodentia; family Sciuridae; genus Marmota; species Marmota flaviventris. The sequence continues at coordinate 147,007,201 of NC_092502.1, forward strand.
CAGGTATTTATAAACTTCTTATATTACAAAATTTATATTAACCTGATGTCAGACCTTATGTATGTAACACACCTGTGAATTGTTTATATTTTGAGCCCATTTCCTGTTTTCCTTCCAAAGAGGTTGGTTGACCTAAAAAACACTGCAATTTTTTCTGAAAAATGTGAGCTGGAGTCATATTTAATGGTAGCTTCGGACACTTTTTTTTGGACCTGAAATGACATCAAATTAAGGGAAATGAATCCAAACTTTGATAAAAGAAAAGCTCAACGGTAGACACTTGCCTAGCATGTGTGAGGCCCTAAGCCCAATCCCCAGCACCATAAAACAAACAAGAACTAAACAAAAATTTAAGAAATAATGGAAAGCCAGGCATGGTGGCACACATCTGTAATCCCAGCAGCTCAGGAGGCTGAGGCAAGAGGATTGCAAGTTCAAAGTCATCCTACTTAACAATTTAGTGAGGCCCTAAGCAATTCAGGGAGACCCTGACTCTAAATAAAATACCAAAATGGCTAGGAATGTGGATCAATGGTTAAGTGCCCCTAGATTCAATCCTCCAAACAACCACAACAACAAAAAGATGAAAAGAAAGAAACAATAGAATCCACACACTCTATTCACCCTACATACAAAAAACAAACAGTGTATTAAGGCCCTCCCTAATTATAATCCTAATACATTTTCCCACTCTTATTTCCTACTGCTATTCTACATACATACTTTATCCAAACTGAACCAAAACTTAATTTTGCCAAATGCCATTGCTCATACTTAGGATGTTTTCTTTGAATGTTTACTTAATTCATCCAAATCCTATATGTCCTTTGATTCCCATTTCAAATGACATCTCCTACATAGTATTTCCTGTCTTTCCTCCACTTGACAATATCACTGTCCCCATGGTACCACTGTCCTTTTCTTACTACACCAACTACTATGTAAATTATAATAATGCTTTATCCTATTTTCTCTATTAAAGTATAAATGCCTTAAAGCATTGAAACTATGTACATTAAGTTTATATCTACTAAAATACCTGACGTTAAGCTTTGTACAGAGCAGTTTCTTAAGAAATAAATATAGGGCTGGGGATGTGGCTCAAGTGGTAGCGTGCTTGCTTAGCAAATGTGAAGTACTGGGGTCGATTCTCAGCACCACATAAAAACAAAATAAAGATATTGTGTCCACCTAAAACTAAAAAGTAAATATTAAAAAAAGTTAAGCATATAAAATGTGGTGTCATGGTATTTTCAGTTTAATTAAAAATAATGTAAAAAAAAAGAAATATATATTGAATTAGTGAATTGAAAAACACATAAAAGACACAGCAATGCCATAATATTCTGAAAAGTTGAAAGATCAGATTAATTTAAAACTCAAATCCTATTTAGGATAAACTCTCCCACTGACTATATGTCCTTTAAGGGCATTACTAACACATAAATATGTTAAATGTTTTATTATAAATAAGCAAGCCACTGAGCTATCCAGCACAGTAATCACTATGTTACATAGCGTGTGGCTATGTAAATATAGGTGAAATTAAACTCAAAATGAAGCTCATTGGTCTCACTAGCCACATTTCAAATGCTCAACAGTTGCTTGTAACTAGAGGCTACCCCATGCACATTGAGCACATAAAGAATACTTCTATCATTAGAAAGCTCTTTTGGCCAATGCTGAATAAAGAACTCCACATACGTAAACACCAACAATAAGAGAAATATAAGCTACTTTACATGATATTGTTATACTTAAGCTTACCTAAAAATACATACCTCACAAAATTGCTATCATGTTTATAGAAGAGTTGGAAGGCCACGCCAATTGCAACAGATGTCTTCCAGTCTCCAAGTTTATATGCTAACCATATAGCCTCTGTAACCAAGCCACCAATGAACAATAATTCAAGGGCATATTCAACTGTCCACACATTAGAAAGATTCTGGTCTCTAACAATACTGGCCACCTTGGAGTGTTGCAGAGGAATAAGTCGAAGAGACTGCTCTGTGAATAAGTTAAAGAAAATGGATATTACAATTACACACATGCATCCAAATTCAAGCCTCCCTACATTTTATATTTATCTCTTTAATTAGTATCTTCTAAACAAGACCACAGAAAGGAAGATACATACAAAATGGGCTACAATAATACTAAATACACTAGAACAGTTTTTTTCAACACTGAAGAATATGCTTCATTCACAGTGAGCCATGAAAGAAATAATAGAATTCCTAAAAAACGAAACAGAACAGAAAAGAAACATACAGAATGAATCCATTAACTCAAAATAAAAGTAAATACCGTTTAATGAAACATTTGTGTCAGATAATATGTACATAGGTATACATATGAACATGTACCGGGCACAGTACACAATTTATTACTGTGGGCTGCTCAGAAATATAAGCCTATTTTTCATATCAGATTATGAAATTTGGAGGGCTGAAATGGTGTTTTATCTGACTTTGTATTACCCATAGTGTTATGCAATAAAAAAAACAATTTCAAATAATAAATATACAAAGTGTTCAATATATTAGTGTTCATTAATAAGAGGGCTTATTGTAGCTCAGTGGTAGTACTTGCCTAGCATATGCAAGGCCCTAGGTTTGGTCACCAGCACTGTAAAATATATACAAGCAAATAAATGAAAGAGGAAGTTTTATATAGGCATGTACCTATATTCCCAGCTAATCAGGGGACAATAGTGGGAAAATTACTTAGGCCCAGGAATTTGAGAGGAATTTTGGTAACATAGTGAGAACTCATTTCAAAACAAACAAACAAAAGAATAAAATGTGTAATATTCAACAACCCGTGAATAAATGACAAGATTCTAGTTTGGCCTGGAATTCAACACAAAGCGGTAATATCCTTTCCACAAGACCTCTGTACCTTTCACTAAAGTAACTTGAGGCAACTTGAAATATGATGACTACAATGTTATTAAAAAATACATGTTGGGGCTGGGGCTAGGACTCAGTGGTAGAGTGTTCACCTGGCACGCATGAAGCATTGGATTCGATCCTCAGCACCACACAAAAATAAAATAAAGGTATTATGTCCATCAACAATTAAAAAATTACACACTAAAAAAAAAATCATATTGGAGCTGGGAACAGTGGCACATGCCTGTAATCCCAGTGGCTAGGGAGGCTGAGACAGGAGTACTGTGTGAGTTCAAAGCCAGCCTCAGCAAAAAGCGAGGCATTAAGCAACTCAGTGAGACTCTATCTCTAAATAAAACACAAAATAGGGCTGGGGATGTGGCTCAGTGGTCGGGTGCCCCTGAGTTCAATCCCTGGTACCAAAAGAAAAAAAAAAAAAAATATATATATATATATATGTGTGTGTGTGTGTGTGTGTTGGCTGAGTGTGGCACATACCTGTAATCCCAGTGGCTTGGGAGGCTGAGGTGGGAGAAACACAGTTCAAACTCAGCCTCAGCAATTTAGGCCCTAAGCAAAAAAGTAAAAAAGCCTGGAGATGTGACTCAATGGTTAAGTGCCCCTGAGTTCAATCCCCAGTGCCTCAAATAAATAAATAAATATTCTGATGGGGAATAAAATGAGGAAAGTATGTTATGTGTATATATGAATATGTCACAATGTATCCCACTGTTATATAGAATTATAATACATCAATTAAAAAATAATTAGAAAGTACACATTGAAGCTAGACACTGTGGTGCATGCCTATATTCCCAGCTACTTGAGAGGTTGAGATAGAAAGATCCAAGTTCAGGACCAGGTCTAGGCAACCTAATGAGATCCTATCTCAAAATAAAATAAGAGGGACTGAGGATCTAGATCAAAGATACGACACTTGCCTAGCACACACAAGGCCCTGTATTCAATTCCCAGTACTGAAAAGAAGGAAAAAAAAAAAAAATTATGTTGAAAAAATTTTCACTCCTTCACTCAAAATAAAATTGGTCAATGGCATACATGGGTTTCTGACCCCTGAAATGAAAAATGAAGTGATTAGTTTCTTATGTGGACTATATTGGCCAACCCTACATTAGGCACTAACATTAGGCTCTTTGAAAAACATCTGGATTAAAAAAAAAAAAAATTCAGTCTCTAGGGTATCTGATTCTGTGTACACAAAAGAGTTGAGGCAAATTTTTTTAAATTTTTTATTCACTATAAGCAAGGCAGTATGCCATTAAAATAATTTGAATTGTTTAATATTCTGAAAATTATACTACTTTCATATATTTAAAAAAGTTTGCCACTTTTTACAGTATTACATAAAATAAGCTACTGAAGTCCCCAGTACATTCTGTCATTAGCTCTGACTAGAAAAAGTAACATCAAACAGATGCTAAGACTGCTTACTTTACCATCCAATATATTGGGAAACTAAAGGAACTAAAGCATAGATACAAAATTTCAGGTATTTAAATTTTCAATAATCATAATCTCAAGCATGGAAAGAGACTGCAAAAACCTTCTTCCATTCTCACTTCTTACCAGGAAGACATTTATGTGGGGAATACAAAGGTGTGTCTCTGTGCTTTTATGAGTGTTTATGAATGTATCTGGAAACAGTTCAATGATTCTATCACCTTTTTTCCTAAACTGGGATAAAGATCAGCCTTACTTAGTTATATCAAGCAATCCGTAAAGATGAGAACCATAAGCAAACAGCAAAAATCTTACAGATTTATACAAGAAAGATAAGCAATTGAGATAGAGTTTCTCAAGACCAGGATTTTATCTTTTATTCTTTTAGGTTTTTCAGAAAACCACTTGGAATACTACCTTTGTTAGTAAAATAATATGGATTAAGGACATAAATTGTCACAAACATTACTATCAAAAGCAGAGAATACAATAAAGTGATATATTCCTAAGTTATGACAAAAAAGAATATAAAACCACTATAATAATAACAAATGTCAAGCATTTGAGGAAATAAATTCTATAATCTGGGTGTCTTGGAGGGAGGCATAAAGGTCAGAGAAAAAAAGAAGTGCAGGCTGTAGTCAGGAGCAGGCACTGGAGGTCTAACCAAGAAGATATGGTCAAAGGACAGGAGTGTGACACAGGAGTGTGTCCCCCGTCTCTGCTCCTACCAGCACCGTAAAAGAAGCCATATCAAGTGAGGGCTACTTCTCTTCTTTCTCAAGGAAGTAGGAGTCTACTAGAAAGGAACCACTGGAAAATTTCCTTATTGATCCTATCTCACACACCTCATTTCCCAGGGACCCAGAACTTCCCATAGAACCCCAGGTGGCACTAGCACACTGCAGTAGAAGAAGTCCAGCTGGGTGAGGATGGTCCTTCATTCCCGTCCACATCCCAAAACAATCACAGATCAGAGTCTAAATATAGGGTCCAAAATCCATGGTTTGGTGATTAGCTACTAGTTCTATATTGCATTAAACTTCTAATTACACTCTACCTAGTACCATGTGTGCCTTACACATACTTTTCCACTCATGCCATCTCCTGTTTCAAGCCCAATATAACTTAAAATTCAGATTCCTTGCCATACCATCCGAACCCTTTTCTGACTACATCTCCTGTCACTTTCTCCCTCGGCTTTTAGTCTACAGCCACATCAGTCTCAATGTCTCAAACACATCCAGCTATTTTTAACTCAGGGCTTTTACACAAGCTCAGACTGGAACACTCAGACCTCAGGTGTCCAAGGTTGGCACTTTCTAGTTACTAAGAATTCAGCTCTGGATTGGGGTTGTGCTCAGTGTTAGAGTGCTTGCCTAGCATGTGTGGGGCACTGGGTTCAATTCTCAGCACCACATATAAATAAATAATAACACAAAGGTCTATTGACAACTAAAAAAATATTTTAAAAAAATGAATTCAGCTTTAATTTCACCTACTTGGAGAGATCCAACCTAAATTTCCAGTCTGGGGGCTGGGGTTGTGGCTCAGTGGCAGAGTGCTCACCTCACAAATGCGAGACCCTGGGTTCAATCCTCAGCACCACATAAAAATAAATAAATAAAATAAAGGTATTGTGTCCAACTACAACTAAAAAATAAATATTAAAAAAAAAAATTCCAGTCTGAATACAGTTTGGGGTTTTTTGATTCTGGGGATTGAAGGGCCTCTTGCATGTTAATCATGTGCTCTACCACAGCCCCTAAATTCCTAATCTGAAATAGTCACAGTGCATTATTCTATTCTAATTCTCTCCAAAACAATAGTCAATACTTGATAAGTCTTATTTAATGTTCATTTATTTAATATTTTGTCTCAAACTATTGTATGTAAATTCCATAAGAGAACAGGTTATAATATCTGTTTTGTTCACAGCTGTTAGAACAAATCTGTTTTATTTAACAAAAAAATTCTACAAATGTTTTCATTTATCAATTTCATGTAATACAAGCTAACATACTGTCAGGAACTGCATAATGACATTTGGTCAATGATAGGCCACATGTATGATGGTCCCATAAGGTTATTACATGACCTAGTGAAGTCCAAGTCATCCTAGTTTGTGCAGATACTTTATGGTAGTCACTTGTTGAAACCATCTAACAATGCATTTCTGAGAATGCATCCCCAACCTTACACGACATGACTGTACTTGAAACTCCCAGTCAACTACCTGATACAGTCAGCACTTAAAACTTAGTAGACAGGGGCTGAGGTTGTGGCTCAGTGGTAGAGCACTTGCCTAGCAAGTGTGGGGCACTAGGCTGGATCCTGAGCACCACATAAAAATAAAATAAAGGTACTATGTCCAACTACAACTAAAACAAAATATTTAAAATAAAAAACTTAGTAGACAAATACTACACTATCTCACTTACATGAGGAATTTAATAAAGCTGAATACACAGAAGTAGAGAAAATTATGGTCACCAGAGGTTGGAGGTGGTGATGGGGGAAGGAATGAAGAATTACTGATCAATGGGTGCAAAGTTTCAGATAAGTAAGAATAGGTTTTGAGATGGATTACACAGCAAGATGAGTACCATCAATAACAATGCATTTATATTTCAAAATAACTAAGAGAATAAATATCAAATGTTTCACCAATGACAGATGAGTTGAGGGATGTTAACTCAGCTTGACATAATTATACATACACATATATGAAAATACAACACTGTAACCCATAAATGTATAAAATTATGATATCGATCAATTATAGTATTATTTAAAAATAAACTTTTTAAAATCAGTATAATGAATGAATGTCACAGAAGTTCATTTATATATTTATCTCCAAGAGGGCAGGGCAGTTATCTAGCAGAGGATTAGGTTCATTTAGACCCCATTAATGAAATAACTAAATAGACAAAAGTTGGGAAGGGGATGTAGTGTTCAAGCACTTGACTAACATGTTTGAGGCCCTGGGCTCAATTCCCAGCACTAAATAATAAATAAATAAGTAATAAAGCAAACCCCCCCCCCTACTTTTAATACTGGGAATTGAACCCATGGGTGATTTACCATTAAGGTACATCCCAGTCCTTTTTATTTTTTTGAGACAGGGTCTCATTAAGTTGCTCAGGCTGGCCTTAAACATTTGATCCTCCTGCCTCAGCCTCCTGAGTTGCTGGGATTATAGGCATGCACCATCATACCCAGTTAATAATACAAATTTTTAAAAATAAAATAAAATTTTTAGCTGGGTGTTGTGAGTGCACACTTGTAATCCCAGCTATTTGGGAGGCTGAGGCAGGAAGATCACAAGTTCAAGGCCAGCATGGCAACTTAGTGAGACCTTGTCTCAAAATAAAAAATTTTAAAAAGCTGGGGGTATAGCTCAGTGTCAGAGCAACCCTGGGTTCACCCCTAGTACTGCAATTGATCAATTAATACATGAATATAAAATAATAGAGAAAAGTAAACAGTCCAAATAAAATTAAATTCTAAATTAGTAGATGCAAAATTTGTTAAATTTCCACATTTTCACATAAAGATAGCAGCTCTTTCACATTACAAGTAGAAACAAATGCCCAAATTTTGTGAAAAACAGTACATATTCATTAAAAATAAAACCAAGCAATTACTTTTCTCAAGTATAATTTATTCACAGGTAGTACTTGGGCACCTCCTATGTGCCAGGTGCTATGCTAGAATAGTGCCATTTCCATAAAATAATGAATTTATTTATCTATTTATTCATTTATTTATTTAACTATTTATTTATTTATCTTTGTATAATGTAGTTTAAGAATTATATGTAAAATGAAAAGTGAGAAAATTACATTTTACCATAGTACCTGTTTTAATATGAAGTGGAGGAAGAACATTCACACTGTGAGGAGGAAAAATACAAAGCAGCTGATTGGTGAAGTAGGCAGCCATGAAACGAGCCATGGCCTGGATGACTCTTAGTGCAGCCTCAGGATAGACGCGTCCAGACACCACAGACTCACAGCCAGACTGGTTAGGGTCTAAGGAATACAGAAAATGCCAAAAAGTAGTAATATTTAAGTTTATTTTAAAAGAAAAAAAGTATAATTAAAATTTTTCTGAAATGAGCACCCATGGCCTATACAAGGTAAATTATAATAGGTGTCCACACTTTTGAATAAGAACAAAATAATTATTCATGATGATAAGCAAATATACTTACAAACTATACACAACTTTCATCATTTTATTTTTATTTATTTTTTTTTAAGAGAGAGAGAGAGAGCACGAGAGAGAGAATATTAATATTTATTTATTTTTGCGGACACAACATCTTTGTTTCTATGTGGTGCTGAGGATCGAACCTGGGCCGCATGCATGCCAGGCGAGCGCGCTACCGCTTGAGCCACATCCCCAGCCCTCATCATTTTATTTTTAAAATGGAGAAATTTCTATAAAATAATCTAGCTAAGATGGACTTATAAATTTAGCACCTCATTATCTACTTTTCCTTTTTCCTCTCTTTCCTTTTGTGTCTTTTGTTTGTTTGGTTTTTGTTTTTTAATGACATGAGTAGGGTTCGCTATGAAGATTAAAAAGCACCAAGTTAGGGGCTCACTGCTTTTTTTCTATAACATTGGGTCTGGGAGATACACTCCCATTAGTCATACATAATGCCTATATACAAGTATAAAGGCTTACTAGGATAAGATTCTTTTTGTAGCAAAAAGAAAGTAGAGGAAAAAGAATGGAGGGGAGATGGTGGTGATAGAGGGGAGTTACATCAAACTTCTGGAGCCTAGTTGGAGGTAACTTAGTGGTACAATACATACTCGATAAAGCACAGGGAGTTTCAATACCTGGCACCAAAAGAGAAAGAAAAGGTAATTCTGAATCTAGCAGAATTATGTTAATAATGGCAGCCTTAGGCAATAGAAATTAAATAATACACAATGATTTAATAAGGCAGGTGTGAAAAAGAGTTAATGTAACAGGCCTCACAGCCTGAAACACCCTTGGGTGGCACCTGGAAGCTTAGATTTTGGAAGGATTTTCAGTATGCTAAGAGTAGCTCACTGGGCATACACTGTAAAAACAAGGTGGTTTTGTTGAATACCTGTTTTCCCTCTGAGAGTACTGAATACTGGTGTGTGCCACATAAGACAGGAGCTATGTGACCAGCCCTTGTTGAAACCCTGAGCAGAATCTCTAATGAGCCCTTGTAGATAACATCTCACATGTGTTGTCACACTTCTCACTGAAGGAATCAGACACATCTTGTGTCACTCCACCAGAAGGAATCTTGGAAGCAAATGTCAGGTTTTCTCCAGGTCTCACTCTAGATGTCATTTCCCTTTCTGATTTGGCTCTGAATCCTTTCACTGTATAAATCATAGCTATGAGCATGACTGTCTACTAAGTGCTGTGAGTCCTCCAATGAATCATCAAATCTGGGAGCAGTCGTAAAGACCCCCAACCCAGGAAGTATATGCTTACTATATTTTATTTTATTTGTTTTTTTTTAATTTATTTTTTAGTTGTAGTTAGACACAATACCTTTATTTTACTTATTTATTTTTATGTGGTGCTGAGGATCGAACCCAGGGCCTCACACATGCTAGGTGAGCACTCTACCACTGAACCACAACCCCAGCCCTGCTTACTATATTTTAAAGAAGCATCATTAAAAAATGAAACAGCTGGGCTGGATGGTGCACACATGTAATCCCAGCGGCTCAGGAGGCTGAGACAGGAGGATCATAAATTGAAAGCCAGCATCAGCAATGGCGAGGCACTAAGCAACTCAGTAATATACAAAAAAAGGCTGGGAATGTGGCTCAGTGGTTGAATGTCCTGAGTTAATCCCTGGTACCAAAGAAAATAATAATAATAATAAAACAAATGAACTACTGAAGCTAAATCATGTAAAGACAACTGATGAAGAAAATGAATTTCATCCAATCATTTAAAAAGCTGGGTGCAATGGTACATGCCTATAATCCCAGCAACTCAAAGGATGAGGAAGGAGGGGCTGGGGCTGTAGCTCAGTGGTAGAGTGCTTGCCTAGCATGTGTGAGGCTCTGGGTTCCAGCCTCAGCACCACATAAAAAACAAATAAATAAACAAAGATACTGTGTGTCCATCTACAACTAAAAAACATATTTTAAAAAAAAAAAAGTGAGGAAGGAGGATCACAAGTTCAAGGCCAGCCTCAGCAACTTAGTGAGGCCCTAAGCAACTCTGTGAGACCCTGTATCAGAATTTTTTTTAAAAAATTAAAAAGGAGGGCTGGAGTTTTGGCTCAGTGGTAGAGCACTTGCCTGGCATGTGTGAGGCCTGGGTTAGATCCTCAGCACCACATATAAATAAATAAAATAAAATATTCATTAAAAAATAATTAAAAATGACTGGAGATGTAGCTCAGAGATAAAGTACTACTGGGTTCTATTCCCAATATCAGAAAAAAAAAAAATCATACACAAAAGTCTCATTCATACACAGCCAGTCAACCTTTCTAGAAGGCAACTTGACAACAGAAACAGAAAATCTTCAATTGTGACTACCCGATTCCTAAAGAAATTACGGTATTCACAAAGATTTACGTACACTAAAGCATTCTTTAAAACAGTAAATGTGTGGCAAAAGCTTAAAATGTACAATAATGGGAAAATACACACACACACACACACACACACACTGAAAGGCCCTAAACAAAAAGGTAATACACTGTAATTTTCTTTATATTTTTTCATATTTTCAAAATTGTCTAAAATGAATGTCATAATAAACACAAATTTTTTAAAATATTTTTTAGTTATAGATGGACATAATACCTTTATTTATTTATCTTTATGTGGTGCTGAGGATCAAACCCAGAGCCTCACACATGCTAGGCGAGCACTCTACCACTGAGCCACAACCCCAACCCTAAACACTAAAATTAAAAAGATATGGGGCTGTTGGTATAGCTCAATAATGGAGCACTTGCCTATCATGTGTAAGGTCATATGTTTGATCTACAGCACTGCAAATAATAATAACAACAATAATAATAAGTATATACATAAAAATATAAGGTTTCCATATTAAAAATAATATGAACTCTACTTAGGAAGACCTGATCTATTTAGAAAGTTCTGCTACTTTGGGCCTTTCAGGCACATTCATGCGTGTGTGGTATATAGCTAACAGCTGATTACCCTTTAATCATTATAAATATATTAAGTGTTCATTCATATATATTTTCCCCTCTGCTTTCTGTTTAATTTAAATAATGGCTTTGAAAACACACAATCCAGATACTCTACAGTCTCTTACACAAATTAAAGGATACTCAGAATGCCTCAGAAAGTGATTACATGACATTCTAAACCACTTTCAGCAACATTTAAAGAAAATAGAAACATATTAAGGAAAAATACTGGATACCTGATATTGTATCTAATAAATGGGGTCTGAGAGAATATTTATATCAGTTCAGCAGGCAATTATTGCTATAATGTGGGGATCTTACAATTAAAAATGAACAAAACAAAAAAACTCAGTATGATCCTTGTTACTGAGAAACTGACAGTCCAAAATGTAACATAACTTATTCAATGTTGAGGCAGGAGAGCTGACATTTATGTATAAGCAATGTCTTATAGAATCCCCTAAATATGAATTAACAAGATTAAATATATTGAGTTTTTAAAAGCATACCTGAACAATCTTCATTTTCTTTAACAAGTAGTTGCGACCATCTCAGTATTTCTCTTACTAGCTGATCACATAATCCTTGAGCATCATTTAAATTATAGCTATAAAGGTAGCAGTATAATAGAGAGAGATAATAGCGTATCTGAAAAAAACAGGTCCTTCTTCCTCCTGAAACAGGAAAGAATTAAGCTTACCTTAAAAGCAAATTAACAAGAGAATGCTCTTTATCTAGTGCTAGGCAAACAGAAGGATACAACTTGTGAAAATTCATCAAGCTGCACACTTGTAATGTATATACCTTCAGTATCTGGTTTTTGGTCTTTCTGGGTTTTGTTGTTTGTTTTTGTGGTACTGGGGATTAAATCCAGGGGAGCTCTACCACTGAGCTACATTTCCTGTCCTTTTTATTTTTTGAAACAGGGCATTGCTAAATTGCTGAGGCTGGCTTCAAATTTGTGATAACTCCTACCTCAGACTTCTGAGTAGCTGGGATAACATGTGTGCATAGTTTCAGAAAAATAACTTTTCAGTTTCATACTTCAATACTTCAGTTTTAAACTTTAATAAAAGATTTTTTTAATAACAGGTAAGCAATACTTTGTCTTTTTTCAGTTTTACTTTCTTTCATTAAGCCCTAGAATGACTAAGATTTTTTCCAAAGAGAGATGCAAATTCTCATCATCTCAGAACTCAGGTCCACAAATGACTTCTACATCAGGTACCCAGAGTATGGAATAGAAGGAAACATGTCACAATACCCACAAAGAGCCATTCATATAGCCAAGAGATAGTCAAAGAGACTTCGTAAAGGAGAAGAAACAATAAGAATAACCTAGAACATGGATGTGATGGCTAGAACTCCAACAGCCATTTATTCCATGTAATGGTCTTAAAATTGGAAATAATGCACCAAGGATAATAGAACAGAAAAACCAAAGGAGTCTGGGTTCTTTTTGTTTGTTTGTTTTGGGGAGGAAGGGTTACTGGGAATTAGACCCAGTGGTGCTTTACCACTGAGTTACATCCCTAAGCCTTTTTATTTTTTATTTTTGAGATAGGGTCTCACTAAGTTGATTAGGGCCTTGCTAAATTGCTGAGGCTAGCCTCAAACTTGTGATCCTCCTGCCTCAACCTCCTGAGCCACTTGGATTACAGGTGTATGCCAAAATGCCCGAAAAGGAACCTGTGTTCTTTTCTTCTTTACCAAAGATTGAACCTGGGGTACTTAACCACTGAGCCATATCCCCAACCTTTTTATATTTTATTTAGAGACAGGGTCTCGCTAAGTTGCTGAGGCTTTTTTTTGAACTTGTGATCCTCCTGCCTCAGCCTCCTGAGCTGCTGAATTACAGATGTATGCCATAGAGCCCAGCGAGCCTGGGTTCTTAATGATACCCTGGGAACAGCAAATTAGCCCCATCTGCCAAATTCTGGCTTACTTTCATAAGAAAGTAGCCAGGCATGGTGACACCCACTTTAGTCCCAATTACTGAGGAGACTGAGGCAGAAGTATCACTTGAGCCTGGAAGTTCAAGGCTAACATAATGAAACTGTTTCAAAAAAAAAAAAAGAAAGAAAAGAAAAGAAAAAGAATTTTCTTATGAAGCCTCTGCCACTTTCTGTATTACTAGTAGCCATTCCTAGTGGTTAAAAGTTATAAATAAAATATTCACAATAGAACTCATAATGTATGATATGTCAAGGTCATTGTACTGTCATGTATATAACCAATTAAAACAAATAAAAAATTTAAAACGAAAGAACTCATAATGAAAACTTTTTTTCATCCAGAACTGCCCATCTCTCTGAATGCTACCCTCCTTCATTCAATCGGATAATTCCTAGTTCTGAGAACCAAATGAAATTTTTTCAAATGTACTGAATCACAAGTCCAGCTGATCAAACTTATTAAATATTTGTCAACTGTGACTTCCATTTCATTACCTTTGACATTGTTTTGGTTCATCTCACTAATTTCCCTGCTTCTAGGTAAAACCTACAATGTTACACCACAGTCCTACAACTGACCCTTCACAAGCTATCAAAGTGGCTTTTCTAAATGGCTTATACACATATCCTTTGATTTACCATAAGGTCACATCATGATTTTCCTTCAAATTGCCCACATTTAACTTCCCATAAAACTATCCTCAGAAATATTCTGAGTCAAAAATGCACTTACAAGGGTTGGTGTGGCTCAGTGGTAGGGCATTTATCCAGCATGCATAAGGACCTGGGTTCAACCCTGAGTACCACAAATAAATAAATAAATAAAATAATGCACTTATACATCCAACCCATGGAACACCACAGCTTAGCAACACAGTACACCACAGAGCATCAGTTGTTTACCCCTGTGATCACATAGCTGACTGAGAGCTGTGACTCACTGCCACTGCCCAGCATAAGGAAGAGTGTATCTTATATATCATGTACTGCCAGCCCAGAAAATATCAAAATGCAAAATCTGAAGTAAGGTTTCTACTGAAGGTATATTACTTTAAGCTCATTGTAAAGTTGAAAAATCTTGTTTTAGTAGAACTTATCCATTCATTTGAACAGGTCCCTTTCCTACACACACAACACACAAAAAAGCCTTAACCATTCCGACTCCATGAAAGACCTTTCTCCACCATCAGTTCTCCATCTACCTCTCACCGTGTTATCACCAACATCACCTATGTGTCATATAATCTAGTCCTACTAAACTACTTGTGGTTTGTCAAACTGTCTTGGTTCCTAAGGTCTTTTTTTTTTTTTTTTTAGACTGCTATTTCCTCTGTTAAACCATCTCCACTGCCTTAACTGGCCAATTTATATTCAATTTTAAATATCAATCCCCCCAGTTTTTCTCCAGACTGTTTATGCCCCAAACCCAGATGGTGTGAAATGGTCTTCTGTGCTCCTGGGATCTACCACACAACATAAAGAGAGAAGTTAAATGTGGGCAATTTGAGAGCAAATTTGGTTTTTATTTCAGTTATCCCTAGTCCCTTGTATAGTACTAGGCAGACAGCAGGCACAAATACATACTAATTAAGTGATGGATGAATAAATGAGGCATACAAAGCCACAAGAGCCAGAAAATAAATGTAATAATTGGCCCAGCTGGTATTGGTGGTATACACCTATAATCCCAGCAACTAGGGGAAGCTGAGGCAGGAGGATTGCAAGTTCATGGCCAACCTAAGCAATTTAGCAAGGTCCTAAGCAACTTAATAAGATCCTGTTTCAAAAAATAATAATAATAATGGCAGGGGGTGTGGCTCAATGGTTAAGTGCCCAGGGTTCAATCCCCAGTTCCCCCCCCCAAAAAAGGTAATAATCGGCCCAATCTGACCATGTACTAGTTGCAATCAGGGCTAGCTCCAGGCTTACCAGCTGAGAACTTCTGCTATCTCAGCCACACCCTGAGCCCCATATCATAAAAGATGTTACCAGTTTCTAGAGTTGCTATATGTTTATCAAAAACTCCATGTAAATCATATTTAACCTAAAAATATATTTAACCAACAGGACATTCTTATATCAGTTAAGGACAAGGAGGCTCAGTTCCAGGTTTCTCCAAGAAGGTGGTAAAATATTTGGTCTACAGTTTCCCATCTGGATATGTGTACTACCTCTACACAACAACAAAAAATAAACATTATTTTATTCAGGATCTAAATCTCATCGGTCTCCATTAACAATCAACCACAGGTTTCAGCTCTAGCAACAACCAAAAACAGGACAAGAGACTTCCCGGAGGTCACTGAAAAGATTCCTAGTGGCACAAATTTCAAGACTAAAAATAATTTTAAATAAATATTTCTGATAGTCAAGTCGACAAAACAGATGTTCTACCTGGGCATTAGGATACTGTGAGCACTTTGAATGATGGAATTATTTCAGAGCTCTGCAGCAAATTAATACATATTCTCACCAATATTATGGCATGTATCATTTTTTAATACCCCCCTACCTGTCTCTTGGGTTTCTTCTAGAGCTTTCTTCCACAGTTGAATAGACTTTTCATATGATCCTAACAGAAAACATTCTTCACCTAAGAAGTTTTTAACCAATAATTAGTCATAGTTAATTACATTAATTTATAAAAATTTATTGTTCAAAAATTCAATAAATACATCTCAGCCAGAAAATATTTTGAACAACAAATAAATTGCAGCCAATTAAAAAACCAAAGCCCAGTTAATTATTTCACTTATTTACAGAGCTAGATATTCTTTAAAAGACACTGACCATGGATTGATGTAAGTTCTAAGGCCTGGTTCAAGTGATCTCCAGCAGTCTGTAAATTAGCCTGTATATGACATAACAAGGATTTGACAGTAGATGCTTCATTTGCTATATTTTCAATTAACTGTCTGTCACCTTCAGGAATTCTTCGACTTAACTGTGCTTGATACCATAAAGTTTTTTTGTACAATATTCTCCAGAGGGCAATCAATCTGCACATAAAATTAGGTAATCATCAAAACCAAGTTTCAAACTAGTAATGAGTTTAGCTCCCTCATATCTTATTTTTCTACCTGTATTCTTCTCTGCTATAATAACATATGTTGATCTGACTTAAATACATTATGACTAAAAATGCATAATACATATGAAAAAAAATCTTCACAAAGTTTTATGTGTCTTTGGTCACTTTTTTAATAGAACTTAACTAAGTCCAAAAAAAAAAAGGAGTGTGCTATATGACATTTGGCATAAATCCTAAAATATTTTTTGATAGGCAAATAAAATTATATATATTTATATTTATCAGGTATAACAAGATGTTTTTATGTACATAATAAATTTTGTGTGTGTGTGTGGTGCTGGGATTGAACCCAGGGCCTTGTGCATGTGAGGCAAGCACTCTACCAACTGAGCTATATCCTAAGCCCTAAAAATATTTTGGAATTAATACTAATAGTTTCACAATCTTATATGAAAAACCACTGAGCAGTATACTTTAAAATAATAAATTTTACAGTTTGGAAAATCTAATGGTATTTTAATAATAAAGTAGATAATTATACCTGTGACTCGGCTGTTGAACAAGATTTGTTACTTGAGGATGAATCTTGAAAGACGACTTCCAAGACCAGTTTTCCTGAGAACTACTGTCTTGAAACATTTGAAAAATAGATACCACCAATGAGTCTTGATCTGCTGTTCTACTTCCATCAGCTGATGCTGAAATAACTTCAGGTTGAAGTTGATATATGCCATTTAAATTGTCAGCTACCATTCTGAGTAAATAAAAGCAGGCAAAAAGGTTCTCTGAGAGTAAGTGACCCTTTTGTTGCTGAGTCAGCAAAAGCTTTATAGTATTTGAGGTCAGTTTTATCAAATGTCTCACGTCTTGCCTATATCTCATATCCCAATACTGGGTGGATAAACACTGATGAAAAAGTTGGAAGATACAAAGTACCCATGAATTATGTTTTGGGATCTTGCTTAAAAAAATACTAAGTTTTGGGAAAGGACACTTTACAAACTGAAGAATGTAGAAAAAATGAGTGATACAAACTACTGTATAATTTAACATTAAACTTTTTTCTATCACATTTTTTGAAATTCCTACAGTCCATGCTGCAAGAAGATTTTTCTGAATAGAATGCAGTTCTGTAATGGTTTTGTCTGTCTCCTTAATATCATCCTTTGCATGTATTGTATCAAACATAGATGCAAATTCCAATCTTCCCTCCTTGGCACTGATAAACAGAGGATCACTTTTTTGGCTGCATAAAGGAAATAAGGTGTTTGGAAAGTATTTGCCTTCATTAGTTTCTTCTGCTTCAAAGTCCTAAACATAAAGGAAAAGATTACACTTAATACCATTTAAACCTTCATAAGTAGAATCACTGTGATATTCTCAAATTTCTCTTCCCTGTAACAAATGAAAAACAAAATGTGTTTCCTGGAATATGGTCAGGATGTAATTGTTCAAAGTACCTGAAAATCTTTTTTTTCATTTAACTTTATTGTTTCTTCTGTTTGCAAAAACTTGGGGACAGTAGAATCAGCTGAACTTTCATTTCCTTGCTGTTTTAACAGGCTAGACCTTAGGGAATCCAGTGATTGCAAGTTCAGTCCTTTGCCTTTTGGCTATAGATGAAAAGAGAAAAGATTTCCAAGAACAAAATTTATATTTATTCTATTATAAGCAATTAAAAATTCTCTGGTTGACTGTACACAAAGAACATTACTGTTAGTATAGTTTCGACTTCGAAAAGAAGGCAACATTACCAATGATACCAAAAAGCACTATACCTTAGACAACATCACATTTTGGTATGTTTTCTCAAGCCTCTGGGTTGAATCAAGTAGAAGTGATCTCATGAGCACTGAAGGAGACAGGTTATCAAGAAATCGAAGAGTTGTGATCATGTATCCATCAGAAATAATGAAGTAGGGTAACCGTGAATGTGCTTTTATAGAAAACCTCTGTCTCATAGGGTCACTATCAGAAGCTGATGAATCTACAGAATTATTTGAATCTTGAAATGTAAAGTGCTGTGGTCTAGCAAACAAACATTAGAATTCAAGAATCAGTAAGAGAAGATCTTTTAAAACAACTATATTATTCCAAAGAAAAAGCAAAATAACAAAAGTTACATAATGATAAGAAAGTAAGTAGATGAAAAACACATTAAAGTATTAAATGTATACACATCTGTGAAGAAAATATAACATAGTGATTAAACACTATTAAAAGTTTTTAATTTTTTCCCTGGAATTGTGCCATTTACTGTTTTGTTTTTAACAAAATACAATTTATTTCTACTATATATATATATATATAAACGGAGATAAATTTATGGTACTTTTTGTCTTGTTAGAAAATTAATCAGATTTCTTAACCAGCTTTTTTATTAGCCAAATGGCCAACAATAGGGTACTGGTTAACTGTAGTATGCACACACCACAGAAATCTACAGAACCATTAGAAATAATATCTAAAATGGAAAAATATGTAAGAGATGCTATCAAACAGCAAAGTAGTAAAGAGCATATATCATATAGTTTATCTTGTGTTTAAAAAGAAATTAACATTGTTATTATTATAAATGCTACATATATTTTTTTTTAAATTTGGATGACAACATACTAAAATGTTAATTGTTCCTCAAGGAATAGAATTATAGGAGTGTATCATTTTATACACTTTTCTAATTTCAAAATAATGAATACCTATATACTTTAAATGAGAACCTCACTTATTGATTTATAATTATGTAACTATATCATCTTACTGCACTTCCTCATCTTCATTTCACAAGGGAAAAAAATGAGATTTAAAGAACAACTGAACAATACAATGAAGTAGAAAACCAACATCTGAATCTTGATCTATCTGGCTCCAAAGCCAAATTGCTACCTCATCTCACAATTAAAATTTAAAAACATGGCTAAATTCTAAAGTCTTTTATCCATTACCAACAATTTCTACCCTTTGGGTAGAAGTGCAATCCATGTATAGTTAATTTTGAGTTATTAACTTATCTATGTGCTATTCTTTCACAACAATAAAAGTCATATCAGACTTTTATTATCTTTTATATAAAAAACAGACTTTAGTGCTATTGCATATTTAAATAAATACTCACATAGTCACAATGTCAAATTTTCACCACGATTAAGCCACAAAAAGAAATAGAAGAAAACTATAAATAAGAAACAGATATTGAGATGACAAACTCAAAGAAAGAAAAAGACAAATTGAAGATGAAATTATTTTTGAAAATACACAGTAAAAGTAATACCAAAAGAGAAAAACTTCTGAAAATAAAACAACTCAAATGTCTCACCTATATGTTATTAGTGGATGAAGAGGAATAAATTCTGCTGGCCCAAATTCAATAGAGCAACCAAATGTAATTAATGTTAGCAATTCACCTTGGCAGGTCAATAACAGCAGGGAACCACGTTTTAACACACAAGCCAGGAAAAGACTATCATGCGTCCAGCTGACATCACCTACCCAATAGGACCTAGAAAGAGCATGGCACATCATGTTTAGATAGGACTTTCTACAATGTATTCAACAGTTTATAATGGGCTGTATCATATAGGAGTGAGATATTTCAAAACACGAGGGTTAAGAAATTGATAGAAAGCAACTGTCACAGCTACTTCATGAATTTTACTTCCTAGAAAAAAGAGCTTGCTCATAGACATCTACTGCAACACTATCCTAACTAGAAATTTATTAAGATTCATAAGCAATTTAAAAATGGAAATACTCCCTGGAGTGAGATGTTTAGTCACATTTTAATTATAATGAATTTTCTAATGGAGTCTACAACCAAGATCTATGGACAGATTTCAAGGCTATGCCTGTCCTGCAGCTTGCTAGAATGCTCAACAGCAGAACCTGTCTCCTCCCAAAGGTGTCACCATCACCACTCTTTTAACTACCTGATAATGTAAATGTTTCACAAGAACAAAAAGCAGCTCTACCTCATGAAAATGATGGACAACTAACTCAAACCGACCACTGACCTGAGATTAGTGATATTTCTGGGAAGGAACTGTTGGAGAAGGAAAGAAAATAAAGAAGGAGGATAGGGTGACCAGAAAATTCAGAAATAGCACAGAAAAGTGTTAAGAAAAGAAAGTCAGGAGCTCTAGGAGAAAATCTTCATACTCTATAATCCTGCATATGTCCTATTGGTAGCTCATGTGACATCCAAAGTAGCCAACAATGTTGCGGCAACACAGGATGCAACCGTTCAGGAGGTAATAAATACATTAGCATGCCTCAGAGAATAATGATCTACTCAGCCCAGGCTTCTTCATTTCAGCCCCTCCAATTACACCCAATACTTCTCTACCTATGTATGATCCCATTCCTTCTAGGACGACATAGAAAACAATGAAAAAGAAAAGATACATTCATGAATCTCCTACTCCCACCAGATCCTTCTGAAAAATTATTAAGGCTTTCCTTATATAAAGCAACTTTAAGAATTTATCAAGCACAAATGCTTAAAGAAGTTGTAGCCCCTATCTAAATGATACCTATGGAATTATTAGTGTTCAACTTCTTAAGCTGTTGGAAAAAAAAATGAAAGTACTACTGAGAAAAATAATCAGAATCTGTACCTGACAAGTGTAGCTGGAACCACAGGATTCTTATTACTACATCCTTTAAGGCTACCACAGAGAGTAACAAAATTCACTGTGTTTATAAATAATACCTGAGTTGCCTAGAAGGAAAACAATACCACAAAAACATTATAATTATTTTACTGTAATCATTATTTACAACTCTGGAGACAAAGATCTTTCATTATTATAAACCATCTAGGAAGTCTTTCCAATTGATAAGTCAGTACTGACCCCCTACAATTCCTTACTGTTCTACTCTTCTTTCTTCCTTTTCCCTAACCCTCTTTTCACTTCTAAAGAAAAACTTCTGAAAATTATGGCAGCTAACTTAAATAACCGTACCAATTCACATGGAAAGCTGCATTAGAAAACATCAATTTAGGACTTGGGGTGTAACTCAGTGGAAGTGTGCTTCCTTAGCACGTGTGTGGCACTGTACTCAATTCTGGGGGAGCAGAGGGAGGGATAACACCAATTTAAAGAACATTAAGTAATAGGAAAAAAAAAAAAACTGTCATGAAGGAAAATAAGTCTCAAAGCTGGAGTAAATTCTTTCATAGAGTATCTTCCAACACAGATTAGATTTACTGACCTTTGGGTCTGTCTGATTAAGAGTTACTGCTAGGGTGAGGCCATCTCTTGAAAATGCAGAAATTAGTGCTCCTCTTGACTTTATGGATTCACATGTGGGAATCAGACTACTCAGAAGACAATCCTGTTGTGCCCAATGAACATGGTAGGGCAATGACCTAAGAAAGTAATAAATAATTGAACACAGGAAGCATAGCAACACTTTAGAGGGGTTGTTTGTTTTTGAGACGGATTATCACTATACTGCCCAAGATGGGCTTAAATCCCTAAGTTCAAGAGATCCCCCTAAACCAGAATCCCGAGTAGCTTGGACTAAAGACTTGTGCCACATACCCAACTTGTGTAGTAACTGTAAAACTGATATACATAGTTCATTACAAAAAATTATAGGGTTGGGTTGGGTTGTGGCTCAGTAGCAGAGCACTTGCCTAGCACATGCGAGGTGCTGGGTTCGATCTGCAGCACCACATAAAAATAAATAAATAAAATAAAGGTATTGTGTCCAACTATGAATTAAAAAAAAGTATAGAGTCCACTTAAATCCCTAAAAGTGCGCAATTAGGCCTCTTAGAGATGGAGAAGAAAGGGACAGAAAAAGGAAGAGGAGGGAGGAGGAGGGAGAAAGAGGAGGGCAGAGGAGAAGGAGAAAGATAAGTTATTTTATCCAGGGCACAAAAGATTAGCTATCAGTCAATTAAACATGTTCAATATCAGAGTTTGTTAATAGAGCCAGGTTTCACAGTCAATCCTAAATACATCTACTTCAATTAAATGTTTAGATAATCACATTTTTACATTAGAAGCAAATGTTTTCACAAGGATTAAAGAAGTTAAAAAGGAAATTTTTTGGATACTGTTAATGTTGTACATTTCATCTGAACAATAATTACATAGATGTATATATTTGTCAAAGTCTATATAGTTGTACACTTAAGATTTATTGATTGGGGCTGGAATTGTGACTCAGTGACTGAGCACTTGCCTCGTACATGTGAGGCCCTGGGTTCCATCCTCAGCATCATATAAAAAATAAATAAAAATTTAAAAATACCCCCATTTGCTATTAAAAAAAATTATTGATTGAAAAAAAGGTTTTTCATTTCATGTAAAGTATCTTAATAAAATTTTAATAAAGTACTATTGGCATAAAAATTTTTAACATTTTATTAAATCCTAGACCTTATGAGCTTCTAATGTATTTTTACATTTTATTGAACTTTTTAGAATAAAACTATTTTAATTAAAAAGCACTTGATGGGGGCTGGGATTGTGACTCCATGGTAGAGCATTTGCCTAACATGTGTGAGTCACTGGGTTCGATTACAGCACCACATACAAATAAATAAATAAAATTAAAAATTTCATAAACAACTAATAAAAATATTTTTTAAAAAAGCACTTGAGCCAGGTGTGGTGGCATATGACTGTAATCTTAGTAGCTCTGGAGGATGAGGCAGGAAGATCATGAGTTCAATGCCAGTTTCAGCAACTCAGTGAGCCCCCGTCTCAAAATAAAAAAGACTGGGATGTAGTTCAATGATTAAGCACACCTGGCTTCAATCCCTAGTCCCCCCCCCCAAAAAAAAAAGCACTTGAGCATTTAAAATGCACAACAGTATATGTGACTTTCCATAATATATTTGTTCTTGTAGCTTTAAGACAAGGACAACCACAGCATGCCTTGTCTTTTACATGTTCTCACTTTCAAAAAGATAAACAGAACAAAAAATAAGAAAAACTTTAAAACATTTAGAAATGAAAGGTGGGAAAAAGGATTTGTGAAGCCTCAGAAACTGAAATTCACACTAACATTTACAAATCTTAATTGCATACAACCAAAAGATAATAATATTTTAAGGGCTGGGGATGTGGCTGGGCTGGGGATGTGGCTCAAGCGGTAGCGCGCTCGCCTGGCATGCATGCGGCACGGGTTCGATCCTCAGCACCACATATAACCAAAGATGTTGTGTCCACCAATAACTAAAAAAATAAATATTAAAATTCTAAAAAATAATAATAATAATAATATTTTAAAAGGGACAGAAAATAAGAAAGAAGCAAACATTTACCTCACCTTAAAGGGGTAAATACATTCTCATGCCACCGAATTGCTAGAAACGTTAACTTCAGGCATTCCCCAGAATAAAATGTAAATGAACACAGGCAGCAGTCACCAAATAACTGTAGATAAATTTAATATATTTTAGTATAAAATTAATATGAAAATAAATCATGTACAAAAAACATATTTCTCATCATAAATAAACAAATGAAAACTATTGGGACCCTGGTTATATTATTTTTTTATACCAGGGATTGAACCCAGGGGCACTTTATCACTGAGGTACATCATAGCACTTTTTTAGTTTTATTGAGACAGGATCTTGCTAAATTGTTTTGATCCTCACTAGTCACTGAGGCTGGCCTTAAATTTATAATCCTCCTGCCTCAGCCTCCCAAGTCCTTGGGATTACAGGTATGTACTACCACACCTGGCAATATATTTTTATTCTTAACATTAAATTAAAAACTAAGTAATTTTGTTTGTTTGTTTGTTTTGGAGTCAGAGGCAGATCCCAAATGGGAAATCAGGTGGGGACTAGGGGTGGAGGAGAGATTTGGCGTTGGGGATTGAATCCAGGGTCTTACACATGCTAAGCATGTGCTCTACTACCAAGCAACAGTCCAGTCCAGTCCCTCAGGCTGCAGTTTATCTTCTCAAGAACTTCAATAAAGGGTAACAAAAAACTCTAGAGAAGAGGAAATAGTTCTGGTTTTTCTGTAGTACATGAGGATAATTACTGATTAAAATAACCTATGATAAACTTCAAAATGAGAGTATGAAACTCACAACACATAAAAAAATATTTATTTTGGGGGCAGTGGTTATAGCTCAGGGGTAGAGCACTTGCCTAGTATATGTGAGGCATTGGGTTCAATTCTTATCCTCACATATAAACACATAAATAAACTAAAGGTCCATCAACAAATTTAAAAAAATTTCTTTTAATTTAATTTTTTAGTTATAGATGGACACAATATCTTTATTTTGTTTGTTTATTTTTATATGGTGCTGAGGATCAAAACCAATGCCTCACATGTGCAGGGCAAGTGCTCTGTCACTGAGCCACACCCCCAGCCCTCCCAAAAAAACAAAAAATATTTATTTTTGAACACATAAATACTTATTAAGTTTATTTATTGCGTAATATATACATGTATCAAATTACCATAATTTACCCCCATAAAATGCACAAATAGTATGTATCATTTTTTTTTCCAATTTTAAAAATTAAACACTGCCATTTATTATGACTATAAGTCGAAAGTTTTTCTTTTTGGGGGTGGGGGGCAGTGCTGGGGATTGAACTCAGGGTCTTATACATGTTCTATAAGTAGTCAATTCTTAAATGGCTATTTTTCTCTTTTTTACTACTTTTAAATTATTTATATTACAGCATCACCCCAGTTAGCAGTGGCAATAAAACTTCAAAATGCAATTTCCTAATAACAGATTAGATGAGATGTTAAGCCACACATGCAGAGTACCACACAGCTATATTAAATGTTTTATTTTTAGTTAATAAATCTGTTGTTTCCTGAGTATTAAAAGGTTTATTTAATACCACCAATTCTAGCTTGACAAATTACAAAACAAGTTGTATTTCAAATTAGGGGGGAAAAGTTCTCATTTCTAATAAACACTTGTTTAAATGTGATTCAAGAAGTATATCTTATCCATAAAATAACTTCACAACATCTATGATAATTGATTAGAGACGGACAACTATATCATCACACCCTCCACTAAATAGCTTCTCAGACAGGGTCTGTTCCTAGAGCCTAAGATCTCAACTCCTGCCACATCGTCTGCTTTGGATTTTACCTCATTTTCTACAAAAACAGCATTCACTACAGCTTCTTTATCATCAGTAGAAGGCAAAAGAACTGCTTCTTCAGGTATGATCTGGGACCACTGACCCACCAATATGAGGCTTTTTGAAGATACAATATTCTTTAATTCCAAATATTCCCAAAGAAATACACATCCAGAAGGTGCTATAAGCAGAACTCTTTTTCCATTTCCAGAAACATACAAGTGTAGTCTTGAAGAGCTTCCTAATTAACAAATAAAACAAAACAAATCACCCAATTAAACCTCTAAGTCTAAATTCTCCCAGACTTATTATATGGCATTAGGAACCCACTTATTGCAGAATGTTAGGCATGTAGACTTTTCTTCAAGTTTTATCTAGGTATTATAGATAAACATAGGTATCACAGAAAAACACTACCAAAAAATTTAAAAACATATATATGCGCAAATGCACACAGAGATACATTTTCAAAATAATAGAAAAATGTTTCATCCTCTTTTCCTTTTATTTCTCCCAGTTAAACCAATTTAACAAATAAAAAGTCCCCACCTACAGAGGCTTTTATCATTTCCTTAGGCTGTTCAGTTACTTGTAGAGTTTTCAAACAATCTTGATCTTTGTTCCAAAGGAAAAGCTCCCCAGTGGTGAGTACCCCAGCCAACCAGGCATCTGCATTCAAAAGAAATGCAATTCTTAACCTAATGTTTCTCTTAATATTGCTCTAAGTTTTTAAAAAACACAGTAAGTCTAGCCTTTTAAAAATATCTGTATTACTTAACCATTACTGGATGTTGTCAGGACAAAAACATTCTTCAACAAAGTCTGCAGACTAGGAATCTTCTTTGTTCTTCCTGACAGCAAATTAATCTCATTTATGAATTTACCATCCAAAAGAAAAACAGCTTCATTTTCCTAAGAGAAAAAACATGTGAAGGACTAGGTGATTCCAAAAATTAATTCAACTTCTTGTCTAATGTCTAAATAAATTATGCCAGGGGGAAAACAAAATAACACTTAGGAAAGATTGTAGTTTGCATCACAAATCATAAAATAAACACTAAGGTTGCTATTCTATAGTAATTTAAAGATTTTTTATTCCATTTTAAAACTCTTATGGGCTGGGGGTGTGGCTCAATGGTAGAGCTCTTCCCTAGCATGCATGAGGCCCTGGGTTCCTGGAACATCCCCAACACTACAAAAAAATAAGTAAGGTGGCCTAACAGCCACACTGAAATTTCTTTGAAATTTAACATTATAGGAGTATCTTCCAATTCTGCTAGCCAAAACTGTTTCCCACTGTTTAATCTCTTATCAGTTTTAAAAGTAATATTGGTAAGTTTTTATATGATTTACTAGATTAACATGGGTATGGTTTCAAAAAATTCATAAACCCTTGACACAGATCATCTGTTGATTAGAATAAGTGAGCTGTTTATTTATTTACTTATTTTACTTTTTGATACAGAAGACTGATCCCAGGGACACTTTACCATTGAGCTACATCCCCAGACCTTTTTATTTTTTGACACTGAGTCTTGTTAACTTGCAGAAGTTGGTCTTGAACTTGTGATCCTCCTGCATCCGTCTCCCAAGTCACTGGGATCACAGGTGTGCACCACCATGCCCAGCAAAAGTAGGCTGTTTTGAATGAACCTTGGTTTTGTACATCCTGGAGCAGGGGTTTTCAAGGCATTTGTGAGACAGCAGCAGCAAGCAGCTCCTGAGAATCTGTCAGAAATGCAAACTACACAACCCTCCAAAAGATGTAGAGTTGGAAACTTGGTGGTGTTTTTTTTTTTTTTTTAATTTTAATTTGTTATATATGATAACAGAATGCATTACAATTCACATTACACATATAGAGCACAAGTTTTCATATCTCTGGTTCACACCACAATCTGTTTTAATAACCTGTCCAGATGATTCTGATGTGTCATAAAGATTGAAAATGCCTGATAATTAGTGATAAAATTTCTCCCAGGAAACTTGACATTTTATTTACTTCATTAATCACTATTTATTATATATAAAACACACACACACACACACACCACTTTCCCTAAGGTAAAGAACCTACGTTAGATTTTATGAATGGTGTTCCTGGATTATTGACACATGTGGCTCATCTCTTCTGTCTTAGCTCTGATGAGCCAGAGTCATGAAAATCACAGTAGTAAGAAACACTCCAATATTCAACTAAAGGAGTTTCAGGAGACTAAACATTTCCTTTTGATATATACCATCTTACCCTACTTAAACATAACAAAGAAAAGATTTTTCTGAAAGTAAAAATTTTCTTCTAGACAGACCACCTAACTTTCTGAAGCTAACTTGCTTGTAACAAAAACAAAACACAAGCAAAACCTGTTCAGGGGGCAAGAAATTCTCTAAAATTGCTGCTTGATTTCTTTGAGCTTCTAGGACATCCTATATCTTACAGAAAAAACACACACACTTAACATATATAAAACTGGTATTGTATGAACAAGGAAAAACTCACCTGTCCCAACCAGGAAATTCTAGGCCAGGGTTTTTTCTGTTTGATACTTGTTGATGTCAAAACTTCTAATCTTATCTCCATGCTTGTTGAGATATCAATGGCTAATTAAGTAAAAACCATTCATAAGATGCTGAAAATAATAGTAATAATAGTTTATTAAGGGCTGGGGATGTGGCTCAAGCGGTAGCACGCTCGCCTGGCATGCGTGCGGCCCGGGTTCGATCCTCAGCACCACATAGAAACAAAGATGTTGTGTCTGCCGAAAACTAAAAAATAAATATTAAAAATTCTCTCTCTCTCTCTCTGTTCCTCTCTCTTTAAAAAAAAATAGTTTATTAAGCATCTAAATTTAGAATTTTCATAAAGTTTTGATAATTACTTTTTCAATAGCTCAAGTAAGTTAACTCTTTTTTTAAAAAAAAAAATATATATTTCTTAGTTGTCAATGGACCTTTATTCTATTTACTTATATGCGGTGCTGAGAATGAAACACAGTAGCCTCACACATGCTAGGCAAGTGTTCTACCACTGAGCCATAATCCCAGCCCTGTAAGTTAACACTTTAAGGTAACAGACTGAGGAATCATTTAATATCTTATATCTTAAATAGCCAGGCAAAATGTATTTGGCCTCTTAATAAGTTATTTTTCATACAATAAAGATAAATATGAACTGGGAAGCATTCTGATGACAAAGTTTCTATCTATGTCATTTCCTTTGCTCACTGTGGCAGACTGCAGTTGGCAAAGATGGCTACAATAAAATCTATTTTGGGGGGGTACCCGTGATTGAACTCAGGAGTATTCAACCACTGAGCCACATCCCCAGCCCTATTTTGTGTTTTACTTAGAGACAGGGTCTCACTGAGTTGCTTACGTCTCATCATTGCTGAGGCTGGCTCTGAACTCACAATCCTCCTCCTGCCTCAGCTTCCTGAGCAACTGGAATTGTAGGTGTGCGCCACCGAGCCGAGCCCAAAATCTTGCATCTCAAATGCTTATACAGTGACTTTGATACTTTTCCCACTGAGTGCTGTGGTCTTTGCCTCCTCCTCTGATGTAGGGCCAGATTTTGTGATTATATGACTAAGAGAGTACAATGGAAGTGATGCTATGCATTTTCTAAGGCTAAATCATAAAAGATAATACACCTTCTACCTTGCTCCTAGGAATAATTACCCATGAAGCACCAATCACTACATAAGCCATCTAATGCCCAGAGCCCACCAAGCTGTGGGAAAGCCCCAACTAGCTCAAAGGAAAACAAAGTCCTGAGATGGCATGAAGTGAGAGATGCCTGACAAGCCCCACACTGAGTGGGGTGGGATGGCTATGGCAGAGGCCAAGAATAGTCCATTAGAGCCAAGCAGAGTGAAGAGGATACTCAGGTGAAGGCCCTAATATGCATGAGGCATGAGAGTACAGGCAGAGTGGGAGAGCATAATCTTGGGAGAATGGCCATTAGGAGAATCTTGGAAGGATGATTACACAGTTGGACAGCCCTGCACAGTAAGCTAGAGCCCAAGTAGAAAGAGGACACAGAAATCATTGTGAAAGGGAGTTTCACTGACCCAACTGAGAATAACTGAGCATCAAAATGAATTTTAAGCTGGTGCAGTATCACTTGCCTATAGTCTCACCTATTTGAGAGGCTTAGGCAGCATGATCACTTGAGCCCAGGAGTCTGACACCAGTCTGAGCAACAAAGCAAGACCCCATCTCTAAAAACAAACAAAATATTATACTAATGTATTAAAATAGGAAACTGAATCCACAAAAATGAATAAATATGACATTTGATGGAAAACAAGATATATGCATAGGAGCAAGGCAGACTCCATTTAATCCAATGATCAAAATGAATGCTATTAGAAATGGGACAAATGGAAATCATGTGCCAACTTATAGGTGAAATGAGAAGACCTCTGGACATATGTTGTAAAAATGTATAACCTGAATCCAATCAAAAGGAAACATCAGATAAGCCCAAACTAAGGGATGCTACAAAATAACTGATCTATAAGCTTCAAAGGTATCAAGGTCATGAAAGTCATGAAAAGCTGAGGAAACAGTCCCAAAAAGACCAGATGACTAAATGCAATGAGTAACTGTAGACTTCATCATATTATAAAGAGTAATATAATGGACAACTGGGAAAACTCGAAAATGAAGAGAAACTAGGAATTCAATGGTTGTGATGCATTAGTTTTCTCATGGGAGTGGTTTTCCTGCAGTTAGGCAGGAGAATATCCTTGTGTATTTTTTTAAAAAAATACACACTAAACATTTAAGACCTTAGGTTCAACCTCTACCCCATTAAAAAAAAAAAAAGAAAAGAAAGAAAAAAGGAATGTGTTTGAAGGAACACATCTGGGATAGTGAGCAATAAGTGCTCAACATGTTATAGTTTACTAATGATTATACTGATAAAAGTGGCAGATGTGGAAAGTTACCATTTTGCAAACATTATAGGAAAACTGATTCTCAGGCCACATTTATCAACACAGATGCTAAATCAAGCAGAGTAGAAGTCAGTAATCTGATAAGGAACGGGATATTTACATAGTCTGCAAGTATCTCCCTACAAATTACTTATTAATTTGAAAAGAAAAACTAGCAGTACAATGGAGAAAAGGGATAACATCTTAACCATATAAGGGGTAGACATGATGCTCTTCTAGATGTTATCGTCTGAAAAAGGACATATTTGCTTATATAGTATTCCAACCTCAAAATGCTAATCTAAGTCTATTCATTAAAAAAAAATTCAGAAAAATGACACCAAATAATGGGTTATAATTTCTTAAAAATGTCAGTGTCATGAGAAACAAAGGTTCAGGAGTTGTCTCAAATTAAACATGTTGGGACTGGGACTGTAGCTCAGTGGCAGAGCACTTGCCTAGCATGCGTGAGGCACTGGGTTTGATCCTCAGCACCATATAAAAATAAACAAATAAAATAAAGGCATTCTATCCATCTACAACTACAAAAAAAATTAAATTAAACATGATTAACTATACAAGGTAAGTAAATGGAATAATACTCTGTACTGTATCCTGTAACAGAAAAGAAAATACGCTATAAAGAACATTATTCTGGGTGGCTGAAGTTGTGGTTCAGTGGTAGAGTGCTTGCCTAGAATGTTCGAGGCACTGGGTTCGATTCTCAGCACCACGTAAAATAAATAAATAAAATAAAGATATTGTGTCCATATACAGCTAAAAATATTTAAAAAAAAGAACATCATTCTGAGACAGGCATGCGCAATGGCACATGCCTATAATCCCAGCAGTTCAGGAGGCCAAGCAAGGCAGGAGGATTGAGAGTTCAAAGCCAACCTCAGCAAAAGGGAGGCAGCTAGGCAACTCAGTGAGCCCTTGTTCCTAAATAAAAATATAAAATAGGTTATGGTACCAGTACCATGCTGTTCAAGAGCTATGTAATGTTCTGACCAACCAATAATAAATATATATATATAAATAAAATAGGAATGGAAATGTGGATCAGTGGTCCAGTGCCCCTGATTCAATCCCTGGTACCCACCTCCAAAAAGCATTATTCTGACAACTGGCAAAATTAGAATATAAACTACAACATAGATAAAAGTGATGTGCCAATGCTGAATTTTCCAAATTTGACAATTGTACTTGATTATAAAAAAGCATCATTGCTCTAAGGAAATACACATTATATTGATTATTATAGAGACGAATACATGAATGCATGACATACCCAACCCATTCTCAAATAGTTTAGAAAAAAAAAAGTATTTTGAAAGTCAAAATAGCTTCTAGATAGCATGTGTATGCACATGTATAAACAGAATAAAGCATGAACAAATATAAACTGGCTAATCTGGGGGGGGGGAAGTAGAGTACTTTAAATTATTCTTTTCTGTAAATGTGAAATTATTTTAAAATAATTTAAAAAGACAATTGGGGAAAATTGAACATGATTCAGTAAGACATTAGAATATATCAGTGGCTATTCTAACAGACTGAGTCTACTAGTCTACTGGATGGTGTCAAGGAATTAATGTTAATTTTGGTTCTGTGTGACAATTCTATTATGGCATATATGTATATATTTTTTAAAAAGGAGTCCTTACATCTTCTAGGTATCACAGATACAGTATATACTTAAGAATCTACCTGAGGGATTTGCTTTAAGATACTCCAGACGTATAAACTTAAGATCTTCAATTAAAACATAAAGGATAAAGATAAAGACAGTTAATCACTTTAGATTTTGAGGATGGAGCCATGAGGACTTGACGGATGGCCTTCCATCTTGAAGAACTCTAAAAATCACCTCTTGTTATATAGCAGCTGTTTCTGCTACATACTGCACTGCCTCTCAAAACACTAATGTTTAAAAACAAATATCACCGAACAAAAATAAAATTAAAGAAAAATCGATCACACAAAATATATTAGGAGGAGTAATACAATACAAAGGTCTACAGGGGCCACCTTTCTTGAAAACAAATCGGTGAATGCAATTTCAAAGGACTAATTCAAGTTCTGCTTTCCACCGCAGACACCCCAGGAAATCGCATCCATACCTCAGTGTTCAATTTACCACTAACCAGGGTCACCAATCGGTCTGCTGGTGACGCTGCGGCAGCAGTCAACCCAAGGAACCCTCGGGGGCGTCCCTCGGGGCCTACGAAAAGGCTCGGCTGCAACCAAGAGGTGCAGGGGTGCGGGCCCGGGCCTCCCGCAGGCACGCAGGGGGACCTCGCTGTCTAAGGACCGGGCGGCCGCAGCGCGAAGGGACCAGGGCCGGGGTGGCGGGGGACCTGGCTGAGGAGGCTGGCAAACAGCAGGAGGGCGGCCGCATCGCTAGGGGCCAGGGCCTGGTCGGAGGCGGAGACCGCAAGGGCTAGGGAGGCCTCGGACGCGCAGGTACGTCGGGACCTAGAATGCCCCGGGCGGGCAGCGCGGGGTGGAGGCCGGGGGCCTGCGGGAGGGACGTGCGGGTGGTTACCTGCACCAGGGCGGGGTTCCTCCACGGCTGCTAGGGCGGGGACGCGGACCCGTGGCTGCAGACTCACGGCGCCCGCGTCCTGGAGACGGTGGGCGGGGCCGTGCGGCGCCTGCTCCGAAAGGCGGGTCCTCCTCCCTGGCTCCGCCTTCCTGCTCCTCCCCCACCAGCCCTGGGGACCCAGCTCCTCGTCTGCGCGCCCGCGGGCCGCCGGGCCCCCCAGTCCTGGGTCTCCTGCTTCGTTCGCCCCGCCCGCATCTGCTTGCTATGGCCCAGCTGTCTTGGGCTCCCCATCCGTGCCTCCCTCTGATACTACTCTTCCCCTGCCCAGGCACTGTGCAGAGGTTTGCAGGAGAACCCTCCACAAGCCCGAAAATAAAGGGGTCGTGCACTGCCCTCCAAGACCACATAGGCACCTTAGAACACCCTAGAAAACATTTTCCTTGATGACTAATGGTAGTGAGCATTTTTTCGTGTATTTATGGGCCATTCGTATTTCTTCTTTTGAGAGGGTCTATTCAAATCATTTCCCCATTTTAAAAAATTGTTTGCTTTTTTGTGATTAAGTTCTTTTTATGTTCTGGATATCAACCTTCCGTCTGATGAATTCCTGTTAAATATATTCTCTTATTCTTCACTCTGGATTGTTTCCTTTGCAGAGGTAACCCCATTTCTCGGTTTAGGCATTTGTTTCCTGTGCTTTTGGAGTCCTATCCAGAAAACCATTAGCTGTAAAAATCAGTATTTCCCCCATTTCCCTCTAATCATTTCAGAGTTTCAGGTCTTCCATTCATGTTAAGCTGAGTTTTGTAGAGTGTAAGAGATAGGGGTTAAGTTTTAATATTCTGCATGTGGATGGAATATACAGTATTCCTAGCACCAACTGTTGATGAAGTTATTCTCTCTCCAATATGTGCTTTCGGCACCTTTGCTGTATATGCATGTATATTTCTAGGTTCTCTATTCTGTCCTATTGGTATACATTGCTGTTGTTATGCTATGTTGTTATGGTTATTATGGTTTTGTAGTATATCTTCAAATCAGCTCAGAAGCCTCCAGAGCTTTTTTTTTCCCCCTCAAGAATATTCAGGGTCTTTTTTGCTTCATGAATTTTAGCATTCTCTTTTCTAGTTCTGTGAACAATGTCATTGGTATTTTGCTGGAAATTACATTAAGTCTGTAGATCACTTTGGGTAGTGTGAAAGAAAATAACAATTCTGAGGAGATAAGAAAATGACTCTGAGCCAAATATGAGTGGATCATGCCCTGAGAACTCAAGTTACCTGGAAAGACATATATTTTAGTCAGCTTTTTGCTGCTGTGACCAAAAGATCTGACAAGAACAACAAAGAGGATGCAAATTTATTTGGGGTTCCTGGTTTTAGAAGGCTCAGTCCATGGACAGCAGACTCTATTGCTTTATGCCTAAGGTGAGGCAGCACATCATACTGAAAGAACATGATGGAGGAAGGCTGCTCAGGACATGGCAATCAGGAATCAGAGCTAGCTCTGCTCAACAGGGACAAAAGTCCACAGGGACCCACCTCCTCTAGCTATATCCCACCTTCCCACAGTTACCACCCAGTGAATCACGTCAGTTGATTAATTCACTGATTAGGTTACACATCTTATAATTGTTTCTCCTCTGAAAATTCACTCATTGTCTCACACATGAGCTTTTGGGAGATATCAACATAGTTCCCTTGAAAGAGATTACACAGCTTTTATAGTCCCAAAAGAATGTAAGTGATTTTATCAAATAAACTACAAAGGGTCAGGGAGGGATTTCCTATGAGATTCAAATGTTGTTTTCAAGAAGGCAGGGGAAATCCCCTACAGGATCAAATGGCATATCACTCCCAGACATAAGGCTGGGAGAGATCAGAAGTCCATCAAGCTTAGCATATTTATCTAGTGGTCACAGAAATGCTAGGTCAAGACATAGAGGTTACAAAACTATAATCTAAAAGAACTATGGTGACACATGCCTATAATCCCTGAGACTCTGGAGGCTGAGGCAGGAGGAGCACAAGTTTGAGCCTAGCCTCAATATCCTTCAGGGACTCAGACCTTAGGAAACAGATTTGGGATCCTAGCAGGTGAAAAAAGATGCAAAGTGCAGCTGGGATAGTAGCATGCCTTATTCAGAGATGGCAGCTACCCACATCTCCCTGAGTCTTTCCACAGGCCTTTTTTACATGCAGGCCAGAGAAGTCATGGTGCAACAGTTTACATAAATTAGCACATGTTTACAAGCAGATGTTTATGACCTTGAGTACATATGCTAAATCAGGGATTTTGACCTTGACCACATACTAGAACATAGCTGGCTGGAAGTATCAATGAGGGAGCATAAATATAGTCATCTTGGGCCTGCCCTACAATCTACCCCTTTAGGAATTCTTGCCATAAAATTT
The DNA here is from genome assembly GCF_047511675.1 of Marmota flaviventris. Classification (NCBI taxonomy): domain Eukaryota; kingdom Metazoa; phylum Chordata; class Mammalia; order Rodentia; family Sciuridae; genus Marmota; species Marmota flaviventris. Next base: position 147,042,724 of record NC_092502.1, read on the forward strand.
ACATGGCTGATGTCTTCTCTAATGACTCCTTAGTAAGGAGGGTAGAGCCCTGCAGCCACAGGCTACAACAACAGTATTAAGCTGCAGCATAAAACCAGAAGATAAGCCCTACCCCCCATGATTACTAAAAACCATCACCAGTTTCATCCTTTATTGAAGTGACAATAAAAGTCCTTTTGAGGCACATCTAGTTGTCAAGGGACATAGGCTGGATTTGCCAGGGTAATGCAGGAGCAGAACTCATAGGCACTTCAGTACATAACCAGCAGACAGAGGTGTTTGCTACTTTGGTGTAGGTGTGTGTGCCTGGTCCACAATGGTTGGCAAGGACACACGTACAGTCAAAAGGACAAAGCAGTTACAGACACTTGTATATGTAAATCATGTCCATCTGGGAGAATGCATGCCAGTTTTGAGTCCCAGGAAAACACAGTGGTCACCTAGGGCAGCTTCTCTGAGCCATGAAACCACTCTTTATAGCTTGATCCTGGACTTCAGCAGGCTCTGTGTGTATCAGCACTGGGAAAAGGGAAATGACAGAAGTGCCCTTTAATCTGTTTCTCATCTGTGAGACTTGGCTAAGTAACATGTACCCAGGGGTACCATTCACTAGTTGTCCACGGTGTCACAAGGAGATCACATTCCAAAACTTTCCCCCGAGGAAAGGCTAACAGGGCCATCCAATGGGGGGGCAGGGTTTGTCCAGCGCCATGTCCAGTCTACAGTTTGCCTCCAATTCAAGAGAACATTCCCTTGCTACCCAAACCCAGTCTTAAATAAAATATCCTTCATTGTCACCTGGACCTTTATTGGTACTTGTATGCAAAATCCCCACAGAAACTGGTGTCCCTTGTTGGAGATGCTCATTCAAAGCTCACACAGCTGCCCAAAAACATTGTGCCCACCCCTTTTAGAAGGTGGGCTGACTGCAGTTTTGAGTTCTTGCTTAAGCAGGTCAATATATTGTTCTGTCATGCCTGCAGCCTGTGGGTAATATGAGATGTGCAGCTTCCATTGAATCTATAACTGAAATGCCTATCACTGCACATCCTGGCCCATGAAATGGGTGCCTTGATCACTCTCTATTGGCCATACCAAGGCCTTTAACACCTGTCAGGGCACGAGTTGTAGTACACTGATTCATTTGGCCACTAGGTCAGACAAACAAAATCCTGTGGTCCTATCAACTGCCATTAAGGTGAACATGGCCCTCTCTGACTTTCAGTAAAGGGCCGATGTAGTCAACCTGCCATCATATCAAGGGGGTGTGCTCACACTTTACCTGGCTTTCTGTAGCTCCAAATGGTGAGGGTGAGAACACTCCTGCACGTGTATCAGCGTGCTCCATGTTAAAGGCTACATTGTACATGGTTTTTCATCTTCATGCTGCAGGCGGCAGTGCAACCAAGTCGCCAGGTTTGTGGGAAGTGCGCACTATAATCACTGCACCCTAGACAAAGCATCTGCTTCATCATTCCCTGCGCTAGTCAGGAGAGCATGCCAGTGACATGCACTACAGTTACATCTTTTTCATGGGGTCTTGCCATATAGCTTCACTCCAGAGTCCAATGCGCTAAATGATGAATGAGTGACTGAAGAAATAAAGGGGAATTTAAAAATATCTAGCAACCACTGAAAATGATAACACACAAACCAAAATCTGTGGGAAACAGCAAAAGCAGTAATGAGAGAGAAGTTTTTTTTTTATATTTATTTTTTAGTTGTAGTTGGACACAGTACCTCATTTATTATTTTTATGTGGTGCTGAGGATCAAACCCAGGGTCCCGCGCATGCGAGGCGAGTGCTCTGCTGCTGAGCCACAACCCCAGCCCCAAGAGACAGAAGTTTATAACAATAAACACATACATTATAAAAATAGAAATATCTCATATAAACAGCCTACAGGGCTGGGGATATGGCTCAAGTGGTAGTATGCTCGCCTTCATACATGAGGCACTGGTTTTGATTCTCAGCAGCACATAAAAACAAAATAAAGATATTGTGTCCACCTAAAACTAAAAACTAAATATTTTAAAAAAAGAAAAGTAAGAACATATCAAACCAAAATTGATAGAAAGGAAGAAATAATACAGATCAAAACATAAATAAGTAAGAGCAAATATAAAAAATGTACAAAAGATGAATGAAACAAAGTTGAGTTTTTGCAAGGATAAACAAAATGGACAAACATTTAGCTATACTAATCAAGAAAAAGAGAAGATCCAAATAAATAAAATTAGAGGTGAAAAGGAGACATTACAACTAAAACCAGAGAAATACAGAGGATGTTAAAAACTACTATGAACAATTAAATGCTAAAAAGCTGAAAAACCCAAAAGAAATGGATAAATTCCTGAGTACATATAAGCTATCAAAATTGAATCTATAATAAATAGACAAACCTAAATAGACTAATAATAATAAGATTGAAATGGGAGTTAAATATCTCCCATCTAAAAAAGTTCAGAACCTTAATGACTTTACAGCTGGATTTTACAAAACATTTAAAGAACTAATTCCGGGCTGGGGATATGGCTCAAGCAGTAGCGCACTCGCCTGGCATGCGTTGGGCCTGGGTTCGATCCTCAGCACCACATACAAGCAAAGATGTTGTGTCCGCCGAGAACTAAAAAATAAATATTAAAAAAAAATTCTCTCTCACTCTTTAAAGAAAGAACTAATTCCAACTATCCTTAAACTATTAAAAAAAAATGAAATAGAAGGAACTCTGCCAAACTCTTTTTTTGAAGACTGATACCAAAATCAGACAAAGATACTACAACAACAAACTGCAAACCCATATCTCTGATGAACAAAGATGCAAAAGTTCTCAATAATATACTAGCAAACTGAATTCAACAGCACATCAAAAAGATCATACACCATGATCAAGTGGAATTCCTCCCAGGGATGCAAGGATGATTCAACATATGCAAATTAATAAAAGTGATACAACACATTAACAGAACAAAGGACAAAAACCATATGATCATTTGCATAGATGTAGAAGAAAAAGCATTTGATAAAATTCAACATACCTTCATGATAAAAACTCTCAATTAAGTTGGTATAGAAGGAACATAACTCAAAACACTAAAGGCTATATATATGAAAACCCACAGCCAAAACTATACAGAATGGGGAAAAGCTGAAAGACTTTCCACTAAGATCAAACAGCACATCCACGTATCAGAGAACATTCGGCTTTTGATTTTTGGGGATTGGCTTATTTGAACTGGATGTCCACTGTTACCACACTAATTTCATTTAGTACTGTTAAGTCTTAGCAAGAGCAATTAGGCAAGAGAAAGAAATAGAGGACATTTAAGTTGGAAAGAAAGAAGTTAAAATTATCCATGGTCGCAGATGACTATTTTCATAGAGAAACCTAAAACTCCATTAAAAAGCTGTTAGAGGGTGCATGGTGGCCCATGCCTTTAATCCCAGTAACCTGGGAGGTTGAAGCAGGGGTATCACAAGTTCCAGGCCAGCCTCAGCAACTTAGCAAGGCCATAAGTAACTTAGTGAGACCCTGTTTCAAAATAAAAAATGAAAATAAAAAGGGCTGGGGATGTAGCTCAGTGGTAAAGCACCTCTGGGTTCAATCCCGTTAAAAAAAACTACTGTATTTCAAGCTTTCTAACATGCACTTCCCCCTCTCTCCCGTTTTAACCTCCCAAAGGGGGACATTGTACAAAAGCTGTTAGCTAGGTGGTAGTGATTGTCTGTACATGTGCATCAAAACATGTAGAACGGACATCAGCAGAACAACCTTAAGAAATGCCTTATCTGGGCTGGGGATGTGGCTCAAGTGGTAGCGCGCTCTCCTGGCATGCGTGCGGCCCAGGTTCGATCCCCAGCACCACATACAAAACAAAGATGTTGTGTCCCCCGATAACTAAAAAAAAAAAAAAATAAGTATTAAGAATGGGCTGGGGATGTGGCTCAAGCGGTAGCGCGCTCACCTGGCAAGCATGCGGCCCGGGTTCGATCCTCAGCTCCACATACAAACAAACATGTTGTGTCTGCCGAAAACTAAGAAATAAATATTAAAAAAAAAAAAAAAAAAAAAAAAGAATTCTCTCCCTCTCTTTAAAAAAAAAAAAAAAGAAATGCCTTATCCTAACTTTTATTTATTTATTTTTTGCCCCGGGGGACTGAACCAGGGGTGCTTTACAACTGAGCAAAATCCCCAGCCCTTTTCATTTTTTAAATTTTGAAACAGGGTATTGCTAAGCTGCTGAGGCTGGCCTTGAACTTGTGATCCCTTTGTGTCAGCCTGTGAATCACTGGGATTACAGGTGTGCTCCAGCATGTCAGGCATCACTAACATTCTTCGTGGACAGAGGTTGTTAACAGGGTCTGGAAAGAGTCTGGGATTTTACCACTTGCAAGCTAATGAGCTTTCCTTTTTTTCTTTTTTTTCCTTGCAGTGCTGGGTTGAACCGGGGCCTTGCACAATCATGCTTCTATCACTGATCTACTTCCCGACTCCCGACAAACCATCCTATTATTGTGTCATGGATGGTGGCAGAAAACACGAGACTCCAGTGGTTGGAGAAAAAGGATAATAATTTCTTAAAGCAAAAGCAGTAAGCAGTGATACTACAATGTTCCTAAGGTTCTTCATGTCTCCCAGTTTCCACTGGGGTAACAAGTGGCCTAGATTGATAAAGTGGATTGTGTAACAAGAGACAAACAGTAAGCTGGGGAATTTACTGGTTTTTTTAAAAAAAATTCTTTATTCGTTATTTTTAGTTATATATGACAATAGAATGTATTTTGACATATTATACATACATGGAGTACAACTTATTCTTGTGGTTGTACATGATGTGGAGTTACACTGGTCATGTATTCATATATGAACTTAGGTAAGTAATGTCTGATTAATTCTACTATCTTTCCTAATCACATGCCCCTCCATTCCCTACCTTCCCTTTTGTCTAATCTAATGAATTTCTGTTCCCTACCCTCACCCTGACCATGTATTAGCATCTGCATCTCAGAACATTTGGCCTTTGTTTTTTTGGGGATTGGCTTTTTTGATTTAGCACAATAGTATCCAGTTCCATCCATGAACTGGCAAATGCCCCAATTTTATTTTTCTTTATGGCTGAGTAATATTACATTGCGTATTTTCTTTATCCATTCATCTGTTGAAGAGTTGAAGTTGGTTGTGAATTGAGTTATTATAAACATTGATGTGGCTGTATCACTGTAGTTTGCTGATTTTAAGTCCTTTGGGTATATATCGAAGAGTGGGAAAACTGGGTCAAATGGTGGTTCCATTCCAGGTTTTCTGAAGAATCTTCATACTGCTTTCCAGAATGGTTGCACCAATTTTCAGTCCCACCAGCAATTTATGAGTATACCTTTCACTCAACATCCTAGCCAACATTTATTGTTACTTGTATTCTTGATAATTGCCATTCTGACTAGCGTGAGATGGAAATCTCAGTGTAGCTTTAATTTGCATTTCTCTAGTTGTTAAAAGATGTTGAACAGTTTTTCATATTTGCTGACAGATCATATTTCTTCTCTGAAGTGTCTGTTTGGTTATACAAGTTATACAAATTTGCCCACCTATTGATTGGGTTATTTGGTGTTACGTTTTCCGAGTTCTTTGTATATCCTGGAGATTAATGCTCTATCTGAGGTGCAGGTGGCAAAGATTTTCTCCCATTCTGTAGGCTTTGTCTTCACATTCTTGATTGTTTCCATTGCTTTTATTGATTCTTGATTTTACTTCTTATGCTTTGGGTGTTTTATTGAGGATTCAGTTCCTAAGCTGACACTATGGAGATTTGGGCCTATTTTTCTTCTATTAGGCACAGGGTTTCTTATCTAATCTTATGTCCTTGATCCACTTTGAGTTTTGTGCAGGGTGATAGAAGGTTTTGTTGTTGTTATAATATATTCATACACTCACACAATAAAACAATATGATTTGATCAATTTCATTCCAAAGGCCCTCCCCTCCCTCCCCCGTTCCCCTTCTTCTATTCTACTGGTCTCCCTTATGTTTTTTTTTTTTTTAATTCGTTCTAATTAGTTATACATGACAGTGGAATGCATTTTGATACATTGCACATAAATGGAGGAGATAGGGGTTTAATTTCATTTTGTTATATATGGATTTCCAGTTTTCCCAGCACCATTTGTTGAAGAAGCTATCTTTTCTCCAATCTATGTTTGTGGCACCTTTCTGTAGTATAACTGTATTTATGTGCATTTGTCTTTATGTCTTGTATTCTGTACCATTGATCTTTGCATCTGCTTTGGTGCCAATACTATGCCATTTTTGTTACTATAGCTCTGAAGTATAATTTAAGGTCTGATATTGTGATAACCTCCTGCTTCACTTTTCTTGCTGAGGATTGCTTTGGCTATTCTGGGCCTCTTATTTTTCCAAATGAATTTCATGACTGCTTTTTCTAGTTCTATGAAGCATATCATTAGGATTTTAATAGGAATCGCATTAAACTTGTATAACAATTATGGTAGTATGGCCATTTTGACAATATTAATTCTTTCTATCCAAGAACATGCATGATCTTTCCATCTCCTAAATTCTTAGGATTCTTTCTATAGTGTTCTGTAGTTTTCATAGTAAAGTATTTTCACCTCTTTACATTGCTAAGATTGATTCCCAGGGGCTGGGGATGTGGCTTAAACGGTAGCGCGCTCGCTTGGCATGTGTGTGGCCCGGGTTCGATCCTCAGCACCACATACAAAGAAGTTGTGTCCACTGATAACTAAAAAATAAAATATTAAAATTCTCTCTTTAAAAAAAAAAAAGATTGATTCCCAAATATTTTAGTTTCTGAGGCTATTGTCAATGGGATAGTTTTCCTAATTTCTCTTTCAATTGATTAATTACTGATGTAAAGGAAAACATAAATCAATTGATTTATGGGTATTAATTGTGTATCCTACTACTTTGCTGCATTCACTTATGAGTTCTAGAAGTTTTCTGGTGGGTGTTTTAAATATAGAATCATGTTCTCGGCAAATAGGGATAGTTTGAGTTCTTCTTTGGATTTACTGAGAGGCAAATAGCCTGGTTCATTGTTTGAGACACTACCTAAGCAAACACATCCCTTGGAAATGGCCCAGGGAAAGAATGGTCAGTGTGCTGAATTCTTGGCATACCCTGTGAAATAGTGGGACACTCATCGAGTCATGCTGATTGCCTTTCCCAAGAATATTGTGTTGAAAATCAGACATCAATATCTGAGTCCAAAATTAATTCAGAAGAGTTGATCTATCAATTTAAAATTGTCTTGGGGGGCTGGGGATGTGGCTCAAGCGGTAGCGCACTTGCCTGGCAAGCATGCGGCCCCAGTTCGATCCTCAGCACCACATACAAAGATGTTGTGTCCGCTGAAAACTAAAAAAATAAATAAATACATATTTTAAAAAAATTGTCTTGGGAATATTTTAATTTAGCTTCTTTTTAATGCTAAGTGCACAAAAATGATATAAAAAATTGTCCAACTTGTTGGCCAACTTAGTAAAACAAAAAAGGGTAGGGATGTAGCTCAGTGATATAGAGTACTCTGCCCAGGCAGGTCTGAAGCCATCTTTCTTTTTTGGGAAGGGTACTGAGGATTGACACAGGGATGCTTTACCACTAAGCTATATCCCCAACCCCCCTTTTTTAATTTCTTATTTTCAATCAGGTTCTTACTAAGTTACTTAGGGCCTCAGTAAGTTGCTGAGGCTGGCCTTGCAAACCTCCTACTTCCCAAATAGCTGGGATTACAGGCATGTGCCACCATGCCTGGCTGAATCGATCCTCATTCTTCAGCCTCCTGAGACTGGGATTAAAGAAGTGCACCATTGTGCTTGGCTATTGTAAAAATTTTGAATACTTGTTGCTAGTATATAAAAATCCAATTCACTTTGGTACACTGGCCTTATATCCTAGGACCTTTGCTAAACTTAGTTCTAGTATTTCTGGTTACTGGCTCTAGTATTTTCTCTATATTCTGTAAACTCTCCTACAGACAATTATGTCATCTGCAAATAAAGACGTTTACTTCAGCACTTATGAAGAAAACATTGAGTCTTTCACCATTGTGTTTACTTGTGTTGTTCACAGAGACCCTTTATCAGGCTGTTTCTCTTTATTTCTAGTTCACTTAGAATTCAATTATGGTGTGCCGTGGGGTAGTCTTTTATATCCTGCTCTGGATCAAGCTTTTTGGAACCCTGGTATTATTATACTTTTCATCACAACACAGGAAGTGAATACTAAGCAATGCAGGTGGACTCATGTGCCCACCATCCAATTCTTCAGAGAAGCATTCTTTCCTGTTCCATGATGATCCTATACCCAACCTGCCCTAACACTGAGTCCATCACTAAAAGGCAGGGTCAATCAGAGACCATCTTAGGTCTTTTCTGTTAATTGCACTTCTAAGTTAGTGTTAACAGAATAACACTACTCATATTCTCCCAGGAGTTATAGAGCAAACTGTCTGCAAAAAAAGACAGAATGAACATGAAAAGGACAGAGATGAGCTAGAGAAAGTCCTGAAGATACTGGGCTCTGGATCTAGCCATGTGGAAATAGCTCTATTCTTGGAGTTTTTAATTTTTTTTTTTTAAAGAGAGGGAGGGAGGGAGGGAGAGAGAGAGAGAGAGAGAGAGAGAGAGAAGAGAGAGAATTTTTTTTTAATATTTATTTTTCAGTTTTTGGCGGACACAACATCATTGTTTGTATGTGGTGCTGAGGGTCGAACCTGAGCTGCGCGCATGCCAGGCGAGCACGCTACCGCTTGAGCCACATCCCCAGCCCGGACTTTTTAATTTTGAGGACCAATAAATGCTTCTTGTGATAAAATTAACTTGAGATTTCTTGTTATTTTAATTTTACTCATCTGCAATGGAGTCTTATATGTTACCCTGTGAATATATAACTTCTTTTTCTTTAATTTTTTTTTGTTGTTGTAGATGAACACAATGACTTTATTTTATTTATTTATCTTTATGTGGTGCTGAGGATTGAACCCAGGGCCTCACATGTGCTAGATAAGTGCCCTCCCATTGAGCTACAATCCCAGCCCATATGCAACTTCTGAGGGAAAAGGTGAGGGGGGAAAAAAAAAAAAAAAATATATATATATATATATATATATATATATATATATATATATATATATATATATATAATATATATATATATGAAATTCACATCTTAAAAAGATTACTCTCTCCTCAGTATGGAAAAAGGAATGAAGGAGGGTCAAACTAGAGGTAGGAAGACCATTCAGACACCACTGCAGACATCCAAATGAAATGGTAAACTCTAAAAACCTAAATTAGTGAGACAACTGGACAAATTTGGGGCATACAAAGAGACAAGATTAGAAATTGTTAATTAAAGGATATGGAGGGAGAAGGAAGAATTTAAAGATGATATGTTGGTGTCATTAGATAATCAAGACTGAGGTAGGAGAAAAAGGAGGAACAAGAGTAGAGAGAGAGCAGGGAGAGAGGGAAGAGCTCAGACTTATGTTTTGATGGATTTGCTTTAGAAGGTCATTCAGGTGTAGAATGGAGACAAGATATGTGGGACATGGTATCCCACATAATAAACTGATTAACTTCAAAGAGTTCCAAAGTTTCTTGTTGAGAGAAACTTCCAAAAGTCTAAAACACATGATGTAGTTTTAAAATAAATTTTAATTTCAAACATGCTGTAATGATGTAGAAATGATGTTTATTTGAAATAAGCAATAAAATAGTATTGTAACTAGTATTGAAGTAGAATATAATATAAAATAGCTATAGTCCTTACAAAATTTTAGATTTAAGTCTTAGCTTCAATTTCATTATATATGAGGAAAATAAAACTTAGAAGTATCTGAAAAGATTTATTAGAAGACTCACAAATATTCTGAAGAAAATGGTTTTACTACTAAGAGAATTTAAATGAAGATATTTGTAGAGAATAAAAGGAAATTATAAACTTTCAAAACCTTTAGATTTGATGTTTCAGGGGCTGGGAATATAGCTCTGTTGGCAGAGTGCTTGCCTCGCATGCACAAGGCCCTGGGTTCAATCCCCAGCACCAAAAAAAAAAAAAAGGATTTGATGTTTCAGCGCCTCATTTCCACGATATGACTGTATATATTATCATGATTTTTCTTCCAGGAATAAGAGAAAAAATATGGAGACAAATTATCCTAAGGAAGAGAATGAATAATTTGTGAAAAAGTCTTGAGATGAAATTAAGTATAAAAGATTATATAAAATAGAGAAGTTTATATAATTAATACACAGGTGTTCAATGAACAAATCACTGGTCAGTCAGATCTAACTAACTAAATGTTGAACATGTATCACATGCACATCAAAGGTCAGTATCTGACACTCTGCACAGTTATTCCAAACAGATTTTTCTCATTCCAAATCACTCTACCATACTAAAATGATCTTTTAAAAAACGAATTTGTTGCAACCATGACCTTCAGTGACTCCTGACTACCCGTAATGAACATAGTTTCATAAAATATATTCTACCAACAACTCATTTGTCTATATGTTTGTTCTGATCAAACACCAAATACAAAGAATATCTATGCACTGAATGAATGTGCTAGAACAATACTACTGCAAGTTTGATCACTAAACTGCCAGGATCAACATCCATTAGAGGTGGAACTTAAGAATCTGGTTTCATAGGCTATCCAGATGATTTTTCTGAATGCTAGTTTTAGGAACACTGTTCTGGAGGTCTAAAAAAGAGAGGACATAATTTTTTCCACACTGACTGTGCTAATTTAAATTCTCATCAATAGTGTATTAGGGTTCCCTTCCCTCTACATCCTTCCTAGTACTTGTTATCCTTTATTCATTTTCATAATTTGTCTTTTAGGGACCTTACCTTCAGAAGGTATTGCAAACATCTGCAGGGGGCTAGAATTCTTTTTGGTAGCGGGGATTGAATTCAGGGGCACTCTACCACTGAGCCACATCACTAGCCCTATTTTGTATTTTATTTAGAGATAGGGTTTCACTGAGTTGCTTAGCACCTTGCTTTTGCTGATGCTGGCTTTTAACTTGTGATCCTCCTGCCTCAGCCTCCTGAGCTGCTGGGATTACAGAGCTGTTGGAATTATAGGCATGCAGGACGGCGCCCAGCACGGGGGCTGAAATTCTTAAACTCTCTCAGTGTGCTATGTGAATAAATGGGGCAAAGTTCAGATTTTTTACTTTTATAGACCATACATGGTAGTCCTTCAAAACTGTACTCAGATACACTCAATATTGTAAGTTGAGTATATTCAAAACATATATTAATGTGTTGATATATAAATGTGCATAAAACAAAACTATTTTTTAGTAGAAGTGAAGTCAAGTCTACATTATAATATTTTAAGAAGATCTTCATTTGTAAGTAGATACGACAGAATTTTAAATTTACAAAACTAATAATACATAGTATACATTCATTTTACATATTTAAAATAGCTAAGGAAATGAAAAGGTGAAAAATGAGAGGTAGCGAAATTCCATTAGTGCTATATTGAATTCTATACATATTAATATATTAGGAGACTGGAGGAGAAAGGGGAACTAAATTCTAAGAGAAAAAATGTGGAGAAGGGATCCCTATGATCTTAGGAAAAGATAAAAGTGGAAGTAAAATTATATTCAAAATGTACCTAAAAATTGTTAGACAGGCATTAGTGACAGGAAACTAAATATAATTACTCTTAGTGGTATAAAAGGAGAATGATAAAAGGACAGTATTTTTGCTTTTTTATTAGCTCTAGTTATTCTCACTCTTTTTTCTTATTGCCATGACTTTGGAAGACTTGATTTAGTTATTGCAATTTGCTAAAGACAACATTGCTAACAATTTTGCCTTTACACATTGTGTGTCTTGGATAAAACTCATGAGTTATGGTTACTAATAAGGAAAGGAGGTGAAGGAATCAGGTGACCTAATCCATAAACTACAGAAAGCAGTAGTATTTGCTGATGGAGTCGCTTTCAAACTTGACATGCACTTGAATCCCTAGGAGAGACTGTTAAAACAGAAAGCTGGGCCTCACCCACAAAGGTTTTGATTCAGTAGGTCTGAGAGGGACTCAGGAATCTGAATTTCTAACAAATTCCCAAGTGATGTTGCTGCTGCTGGTTTGAAACACACACTTTGAGAACCATGGCTTTAATGGAAACAGTAATTACAAAACCAAAGAAGAGCCAGGTGGACACTTAAAGGAAATGGTATCTCCCTATGTAGGTTTACCTCTAAACCACAGAACATTATTACCTGCTCAAGTAACTAAGTTTACATTTCAAACCCCAAGGGATATAACTGATAAAATTAGTAGTTACAGAAATTTCTTTACAAAGATGATCTTTAAAACAAAACAGTCATTTGCCTATTTAAGAACTAGTGTTTGAAATTTTGGTACTGACATTCTACTTAAAAAGAAATAATATAAATTCAAAATTTCTGCCTAGAGTAAAATTCAAAACAGGAATTAAAAAAAATCATTGTGTTAAATACAAACACAACCTAATTTATTATTTCCTAAACCAATTATTATTATTATTGTTATTTTTGGTGTAGGGGATTGAACTCGGGGCAACACAGAAAGCCCTCACCACTGAATTACAACCCCAGCCCATACCAATTATTTATTTAGTTAGTTCCAAACCCACTATTAAAAAACAAAATATAGTCATATAAAAGAATTCTTTTGGCAAATGTGCTATATTTGTAAGTATTAGCCACTTATTAAAAACACATTTCTATTAAAATTGCATCTAAATTCTTAGAATACTTGATATCTGGACCCAGCTAAGCTTTTATTTTACAGATCAAAATGCATGGACAAAAATACATTACAATTATCAATGAAGTCTTTCTAACTTTGCTTGAAGGGATTTAAAATTCCCAGTGATGGTTTGGACCGCTACTGAAGAGCTCATAGACTGGAGTTCAACCAGATAACCACAAACAGCATCCAGGCAGAGATTTGTAAATCTTCTCCTGTAAAGGAAATGATACCGGATCAATTACCTATACATTTAGAAACATTACCTTTTATAGGGTTTCTTCTCTCCAATTCTGCTAATCTTACTTTTAGTCTCATAGAAAAGCAAGGATTACATTAATGGCAAATACTTGAAAACTGAGAAGGACACTTTGGGGGAGGCCAATTACCAAATAACCACAATTTTCCATTTGAAGAATATTATGATGAGGAGTCACTAAGGGATGATTCCTGTTAATATTAAATTATTTATATCGTTTTGGCTTTTTTTGTGTGTGTGGTGCTGGGGATTGAACCCAGGGCTTGTGCATGCAAGGCAAGCACTATACCAACTGAGCTCCCCAGCTCCTCCTTTTGGCTTTATCAAAAGAATAATATTCCTGAAAATGGCCAACCATATCACAATGACATAACTGAAATATCTTAGTACTGGGTCATTAATTTAAAGCAGAAGATGTTTAGAAGTCATTCATAAATGATACATGTTCACTTGTAGAACTGATTAAGGATTGTGTGGGCTGGGATTGTGACTCATCGGTAGAGCACTCGCCTAGCCCATGCGAGGCCCCAGGTTCGATCCTCAGCACCACATAAAAATAAATAAAATAAAGATATCGTGTCCAACTACAACTAAAAAATAAATATTAAAAATTAAAAAAAAAAAAAAAAGAATTGATTAGAATTGTGGCTAAAACACTAAAAAAAATCCCACTTTTCATAAATGCTGATATCAAAAGTTACTGCTGATGTAAACAGGACATAATCTCTAATCCCCACATTTTCCCACATTCTCTCAAAATTTGTTACCCAGGTATTTATTAGAAGCATTTAAAAGCTTTTTCTAGAATACAATATTTAATCATAGTTACCTCTCACAATTTGAAACTTGGTTAGGATTCTCAACATATTTTGCTAATAGTACATGGATACAATCCAAAAGGTGTAGTGGCTTCTTCATTCTGTTCCAGAATGGATCCTATAAAGAATATATGTATATATAGATTAAATGAGTTATAAGGCAAACTGTGTTTAATATTTTGAACATTAAAAACCATGCTGAAATATCTCTTAGGAGGATTTGATGTACTGATGTACTTTGTAGAACATGTAAATGTCCTGCTTAGGAATGTGATGTGAAAGAAAAGTCTATTTATGGGCTGTAATACAATTTTTCTTTGAACTTACGCAGTCTTACTCTGGCATAATACAAAGACTACACTAGCAGTCACAGAATCTTACATCTGGCTTCAACAGTTCCTAGTCATGTGACTTGAGCAGGTTAGTTAATGTCTCTGCTCTTGTCCTTTTGCAACAGATAACGAGGATACTACTATTTGCTCATTTCCATCATAGGTATATTATAAGGCTCAAATAAGAAAGATGCATAAGATGCCTTGCAAAGCACTGTGCGATGCTACTATAAAAACAAAAACAAAACATCTAGTTCAACAAGGTTTTATTTGGAATCTTTTAACTTAGTATAAAAATTTCAAAATATATAATCTGATAGGGTTCAGTATGTGTGAGAATAATTGTTAAGCACTGATACTTTTGATTAGGTTACATTGAACAAATATACTGTTATTTTGTTCTTTCAAAATAATTTGGCGGGGATGTAGCTCAGTGATAGAGCACTTGCCTGGGATGTGCAAGGTGCTGGATTTGATCCCCAGTACCACCAAAATAAATAAATAAATAAAAATCGAGAATTCTTAAATGTTTGGTACATACCCTGGTTTAGCCCATCCAACCAAGAGTAAAGTATATATAATTATGTTTATTAATATTAAAAATGTTAACATTTCATTTTAATCATGGTATCTAGCAAAGCATCTCTCAGCAGTTTTTAAAGTCTTAAGTATAATTTCTAATAGTCAATGAAGCAAATCCCTGCTGCAACTCTATTAGATTAAGTGATATCACAGTTAAAAATATGAAATCAAAATGTCCCACTGTGTATCTAGAAAAATTAGTTTAATTAATTAAAAAATTTATCTTAATATTTTTCCTTACCCTTGATTTGAATAGTTGATCATAAACTTCTAATAGTCTAGGTAATGGTACTCCAATTTCATTCATGGTCTGTATTACAAAGCCTACATCCCAGTTCAAAGTACAAACTTGCTGTTCTAAGAACTGTACAATAAAATCTAGAGAAAGAAAGATTCGAAATTAGAATTTTTTAAAACTCTTGACATTAAAAGTTAGGTCTTACTCATAGCCGAGTAGTTTCTGGGGGAAATATTTTGAAAACCAATTAAAAATATGTAGGATGCTGAGGGTATAGCTCAGTGGTAGAATGCATGCTTAGTATGTATAAGTAACTGGATTCTATACCACCACCCAAAACCCCCCAAAATAAACAAAAACACACACATTCTCTCTCTCTCTCTCTATATATATACACACACACACACACATATATATGTGTATATATATATATTTATTTATTCTAAAACGCCCTAACTTTGATAAACACACTCAAGCACCAGAACAGGCAAATCTGGAGGCAAAAAAGTAGATTATTGTTTCCCTAGGGCTGGAGGATGGGGAGGAATGGGGAATGACAACTAATGAGTACAGGGTTTCTTTTTTTTTTTTTCCTCAGTACTAGAGATTGAAATCAGGGGTGTTTTACCACTAAGTTATGTCAGTCCTTTTTGATTTTTGATACAGGATCTTGCTAAGCTGCTGAGGCTGACATTGAGCTTGTGGTCTTCTTGCTTTAGATTCCTTAGTTACTAGGATTACAAGAGTAGTAGGACAGAGTTTCTTTTTGGGATGATGCAAATGTCCTAAAACTAGACTATGATAATGGCTGCACAACTCTGTGAATATGCTAAAACTATTAAATTGTACACTTTCAAGATACTAAGAAAAAACGACAACATCTTAAGGAACTCAGAAAAATATGAAAAGGTACAAGAAGAACAGAGACTATTCATAATTCTATTAGAGGATCTGATAGTTTTTGAAAAACATATTTTAAAAAACTGTATCTTTAATAACTTTTCAGAAAGGGCTACTGCATCCTGATTTTAAAAAGTCAAAAAATTTTAATGCCCTACCCTTAGGTTTATGTTATTTCTTTCTATCTATCTATCTATCTATCTATCTATCTATCTATCTATTTATCTATTTATTTTGGTGCTGGGGATCGAGCCCAGGGCCTTGTGTATGCGAGGCAAGCACTTTAATAACTGAGCTATGTCCCCAGCCCCAGGTTTATATTATTTTGATGGTTCTAATTGTAATATGTTTTAATTTATTTTTTATTACCTGTCTTATCATAAACAACATCTTGACAGTAACAGTTGTCAAATTTACAGTTATACTACCTGAAATTAGAAATTGAAATGTAAATGTCCATGGGCAAGAGGAATCACTGAAAGAACTGCTACTGAACCTATAGAATTCACCATTCAGACTTAGGGAAATAACAAGAATTCTAAAAACTTCTAACTTTTATCCAGTTTGAAGTACATTGATGTTTGCTTGCTGTTGAGAAACTGACTAAAAAAGGAAGGTCTCTTCTACTCTACACTTCATAAGGTTCAAAAATTAGGCCAAAGCATAAATACCCTCAAAGGGACTGCATATAATATGACCTTTAAAAAAACTATTAAAAGTATTACTATTAAAAGTATTAGTTTCACATATTTATAAACATTTATTAAAAATATATATACAGGATAAAAAAAATCAGCATACAAAACTCAATAGCTTTCCCAGACACCAATGATCCACAGAGGAAAAAAAAAAAATCAGGAAAACAATCCCAAACACAATAGTTTCAAAAAACAAAACCCAGGAATAAATCTAACCAAGGAGGTAAAACTGAAGAAAGAAATTGGAGAAGACACTAGAAGATGGAAAGACCTCCCATGTCCACGAATAGACAGAATTAATATTATTTAAAATGGCCATACTACTAAGCATTATACAGATTCAATGCAATTCCTATCAAAATGCCAAGAACATTATTCACAGAACTAGAAAAAACAGTTCTGAAATTCATTTGGAAGAAAAAGACCCAGAATAGTGAAAAAATTTTTAAGCGGAAAAAAAAAAAAGCAATGCTGGAGGCATCACAATACTTGACTTCAAATTATAATGAAAGAGCTATAGTAACAAAAACTGGATGGTACTGACATAAAAACAAACACACAGACCAATGGAACAAAATAGAAGACACATCCCAAATACAGTCACCTGATCCTTGACAAAACACAAAAAACATTTGTTGGAAAAAAACTTTTATCCTCATGTAGAATGAAATTAGACTCTCCTCTTTCAACCCTGCACAAGTCAACTCAAAATGGATCAAGGACCTCAGAATTAGAAAAGAAACTTTCCAATTTCTAGAAGAAAACAAACATCAAATGAACGTTCTAACATATAACCTCAGGCAACTTCAACAGGACTCCTTAAGCTCAGGAAATAATATCAAGAATAAATAAAGGGAATCAAATTAGAAAGTTTCTGCACAGCACACATGTTATTGAAAACAATAACATGAAAAGAGAACCTACAGACTGAGAGAAAATCTTTGCTAGCTACTCTTTGACATATAATTAATATCCAGAATATATAAAGATTCAAAAAACTTAACACCCCAAAATCCCTAAACACACAATCAATAAGTGGGCAAATGAACTAACAGACACCTTTCAAAAGAAAAAAATATAAATGTCCAACAAATACATGAAAAATGTTGAACATCTTTAGCAACCAGGAAAATGCAAATTAAAACTACACTGAGATTCATCTCACTCCATTTTGAATGGCAGTCATCAAGAATATAAATAATACATGCTGGAGAGCTGGGGTTGTGGTTAAGTGGTACAGTGCTTGCCTTGAATGTGTGAGGCACGTGGTTTGATTCTCAGAACCTCATATAAATAAAAATATAAAGGTCTATCAACAACTAAAATAAATAAATAAAATTTAAAAATAATAATATATGCTGGAGAGGATGGGAGGGCTGGGGAAAGAAACACTTTACACTGTTTACTGTAAATTAGTACAACTACTATGGTAATCAGTATAGAAGTTCTTAAAAAGAGTAGCAATGGAACCACCATATTACCCAGCTATACCACTCCTTGGTATTTATCTCAAAATATTGAAGTCACCATACTACATCCATGCCCATGTTATAACAGTACAATTCACAATAGCCAAATTATGGAACCAGCCTAGTTGTGTCAAAAGATGAAAGGAAAAAGACAATGTGGTAATGTATACACAATGGAGTTTTAGTCAATCATAACGAAGAATGAAATTCTGTCATTTACAGAAAAATGGATAGAACTTGATAGCATTAAGAAAAATAAGCCACTCAGAAAGCCAAGAGTTGTTTTCTCTCATATGAGGAAGCTAGAAAGGGGGAAAAGGGATAAAAATAAAGGTATGGGGGATCTCATGAAAATTGAAGGGAGACCAGTAGAGGAAAGGGAGCAGGGGAGAGAAGTAGGAGGGGAGGAAAAAGGGAAATACTAGGGAACAACACTAACCAAAACATATTTTTATCTCATGTGCATGTATGAATGTATAACGATGAACACTACTAATATGTATAATATGAATGCACCAATAATAAACATGCATAAAATACATACATATGTCTGCTCTTTTATTTCTTTTTTGCAGTACTGGGATTGAATCTAAGGGTGCTCTACCACTGAGCTACATTCCAAGCCTTTTTTGAAAATTTAAAAATAATTTAGAAAATTTCTTAGTGCATTATATATATACATAATAGTGGGACCAAGCTTTTTTTTTTAAAAAAAAAAATTATTTTGAGATAAGGTTTAGCTAAAACTGCCCTCTAATTTGAGATGCTCCTGCCTCACACTCTGGAGAAGTTGGAATTACATGCATTCATCACTTCACCTAGCTTATGTTTGCTTATTTATTTATTTTTTAAGGTGCTGGGGATTGAATCCAGGGCCTTATACATGCTAGGCAAATGCTTTACCACTAAGCTATACCCTTAGCCCTTGCTCTTTTATATACTTTATTTCTCTATCTGTGAAATGGCACAGTACTCTTAATACTATGCCTACAAGAAATAGGGGTATGATTATAATGGTTGCATTTCTGACCATGTTCAAGGAGTGGATGCTAAATCTGAGGTGGCCTATAAACAACTTTGAATGCTCATGAAAAAAAATAATAATTTAAAGAGGGATGGGAAAAGAAAAGACTAGAATAAATCTGACATAACTTTCCTATGTACCTATATAAATATACCACAGGGAATCTCATCATTGTGTACATCCACAAGAAATTAATTAAAAAAAAACAAAACAGGGGCTGGGGTTGTGGCTCAGCGGTAGAGCACTCGCCTAGCATGTGCGAGGCCCTAGGTTCAATCCTTAGCACCACATAAAAGTAAATAAATAAAATAAAGGTATTGTGTCCAACTACAACTAAAAAAATAGATAAAAAACAAAAAACAAAACAAAATAAAACAAAAACAATGAGAGTGTTAAAAAAACACTACGGGTAAATGACAGAAAGATCAATTGAGGGAAAAGAGCATGGGGTAGGGAGAGGGAAGGGGAAGAAGAGGTACTGAATTAGAATATATTCCATGCTTTTATAATTATGTCAAAATGGCTTCTACTGTCATGTACAACTAAAAAGAACCAATTATTTATAAAAAAATTGAGAGCTGGGGGTATAGCTCAGTGGTACAGCACTTGCCTAGTATGACTCTGGGCTCTATCTCTAGCACTGTAATATATGTAAATAAATGAATGAGTAAAAGTAAAAGAAATAATGCTATATTATGAGCACATTCATTCATGTTTTTCAATATTTTTCAATAACATAAAAATTCTTAGTATTCCACTTCATGGATGTATTTTTGGTGCTTCTATTGTTTTAAAACAGAAAAAACTACAGATTGGCAAGTAACTCAATAGTTGCCTATAAAACAATTATAGTCTGCATAGGAAAGGGGTTCAAATAATTAAGATTGTAACCTAACCATTTAAAGAAAAATATAATCTGTGCAACAGAGCAGTTAAATCAAGCACAGAACATCAGAAACCTTCCTCTTCACAACCTTGTACTGAGTTACCAACAATATAATCACTTATAATTTGCAATCTGCACAATCCCAAAATGGATATTTAAACTTGGAAAGTTGGTAAAAGTGTTTCATACTCAACTATTCATGAACAAGTTATGCTATTTTCTGAGGTCCTTTTTTTGGAGGTATAATTAAACTGCTGAGCTCGATAGCAACAAAGATATTCTATTTTTCACTCTAAAGATCATTACTTCTCAATAAAGAAAAAAGTCATCAAATGAAGAAAATCATCAGAAAATGGAACATGACAGCACCTAAGGTTACTGCTTACCTAAAGGGAAGAAGCGAGGTGTACCAGCATAAATTTTGCCAAGGAGGACGATCTTCAGACTGAGAGCATGCATTCTATCTGTGGAGCTCAATGTTACACTATCATTCAACTCTGTAAGAAAGAGATATGTCAGTAGAAACCCAAATTATTTTTAGTGTAAAATGTTTTTATTGGCTATTTAATTGTTTCAAGGTTCGAAATATAGAATTGAGATTCACATTCATATAATTAGCAGATTCTGTGTTCCTGTTACTGTCTGATAAATGCTCTCATCTTACCAGATTATGAGATTTGAGGGAAGTGTCACAATATCCCTTATTATGTAGCATAAATCCTAGAAATGACACATTCTTTCTACTGAGGGTGTTTCCAGATTTTTAGTGGGATTGCTGTCTATATGATCACCCTCCACTCTATGCAGATGCCCCAACTCTCTCTCTTCTTAGGTATACCTTTTTCCTTAGCCCTAGGAATATTATCTACTAGCAGTTTGCATGCCTCTACCATATCACTAAATAATGTATGTTAATTTACTATAATCCAACACTTACCTTTCTCTATGATATCTTGCCAAAGGGTCTGCACCAATATGGGGTCTGAATAACCAGCACAATGAATTATTCCAAGTTTACACTCTGCGAGTTTAAATGGGTCAGCAAATTCCCCATAAAGCTGTGGGAGAAAAATCCCACAATTAAACAACCAAGCAGAGATTAATATTGAAACATTCCTTCAAAATTAAAAATAATCAAGATATCAAAAGTATCTAAACCATGATACAGAGTAGATATTCATTATCCAAAATGCTTAGGAATAAATGTTTCAAATTTTGGAATATATAAATATACACAATGAGATATGTTAAGGATAGGAACTAAGTCTAAACATTTAATTCATTAATGTTTCTTACATGCCTTACACACACACACACACACACACACACAGCCTGATCAAAGTCTTATATAATATTTTAAATAATTTTATGTGTTTTGACTATGACACATCACAAGGTCAGACATGGAATTTTCTACTTGTGGTGTCATGTTGGTGCTCAAAGCTTCAGATTTTGGAGCACTATGGATTAGGAATGCTCAACCTGTATAAAGATGGTTATAACTCCAGGGCTAGGGGATATGGCTCAGTTGGTAGAGTGCTTCCCTCGCATGACAAGGCCCTGGGTTCAATCCCCAGCACCAAAAAAAAAAGATGGCCATAATTCCAGATTAGTACTTATCCCCTTTTTTTCTTGGCCAAGCAGAGGTACTGTAATGATACTTCTTTTAGAATTAGTGTTGTTTAAACCAGATGTTCATAATTAAGGGAATACTGACAAATCTTGGGAGTGTTTCAGGGTACTTGGAACCATGTCTAAGAATAATTGAAGATGGAACTTTAAAGAAGGGTACAGAATGAGAGAGGCTTGGAGAATTAAGTAAACATAAGTTACTTTTCCTAAGGCAAGAAATAAGGCCATAAATTAGCTGATTTTAATATAGCCCCCCAGGGGAGACTAATACGTTCTTCTCAGCTACAAATCTGGCAGGGGAAGTTCAACATTTTCTAGGAGTCAGATGCTACAGCTATCATCTACTCATCCAGTGACAAGCTACCAAGGATGGCTGTTCTTATTTTGTAGAGGTAGAATCATATTTCTCAGGAAACAAAAAGCAAAATATGAAACAAAGAATTTCTAAAAGTAAGGTGACCATTATAGGAATTTCACTCGCTTTTTTATTACCTTAGTTATGTCCATTAACTCAGAATCCAACTGAGAAATTGCGTCCTGTACAGAAGAATGATGGGAATACTGTCTTTGTAGTGTTTCTTGAATTTGAAGTTGGATTCTAGCAACCTATTTTGGACAGAAAATAATGTTTTAATCTCTTTATGACAAGTTAACAAGTGCTTGAAGGAATAACTCCTAGTAAAGTTCGCTAAAATAAAAATAATGTACGTCACAGGGTATGTACTACAGCAGAAAGCCTTTGCTGCCCACTAGTACCTCTCATGAATGTAGCCAGACACATAACTAACTAGACCGGCCTTTCCAGTCACCTATGCAAAGTGGTATGGCCACATGAGTAAGTTTTCTTCATAGAATGAGAGTAAAAGTAAAGGGCCGTGGTTTTTCTGAGTGTAAAAGTGCTTCTTATACATTTTTTTCTTTCTCTTCCTGTCAGATAAAAGCCAAGGCCCTAGGGAATGGCAGTATTAGAAAATAAAACCTGGGTCCCTAAATCAAACATGTGGAAGAAAGTCACCTGCCAATCAGGAACATACACTTAATTTCTGTGAATGAGAAATAAGCTGTTTGCACATAGACAACTAAATTTTTTGGTCTCTTAGTTAAGGCAATTTATCTTACTCCTTATGTTTATAGAATCAATGGTGAATATAATATAACAAACATCTTGTTCCAACAGTTGATTCAAAAATACAGAAATATCACAGTTAAAATGTATAAATTAAGCTGGGCATGGTGGCGCAAGCCTGAAATCCCAGCAGCTTGTGAGGCTGAGGCAGGAGGATCGTGAGTTAAAAGCCAGCCTCAGCAATGGTGAGGCGCTGAGCAACTCAGTGAGACCCTGTCTCTAAATACAAAATATACAAAATAGGGCTGGGGATGTGGCTCAGTGGTCAAGTGCCCTGAGTTCAATCCCCAGCACCGCCCCTCCCATGCCAAAATTTGTAAGTTAAATTGCAATGATGTCTTTATATTCCAAGTTCTGGTATACTTAAAATCTCTCTAAGATTTATACCTAAACAGAAAATAAATATATACAAGCAGAAGAGACTAGAATTAATAATAATCACCTCTATAAACCTACCATTTACCAGGGAAATAAGGAAAAGTGAAATAAATATGTGGCTACTACTCTATAAGGATATAGCTTAAGTGTACTTACTTTTTTTTCTAGAGATACTTACTTCCATTTTTTCTTCTAATTCATGAAGGAATTCACCATCTGCAGCTATTGACGAAATGGCAGTGGAACTTTTGGCACTAAGAATGGCTCGGGCAATGTACTCTAACCGTTGCTGAAGTGAAATTTCTGTGCTAGGAGGGAAAACCCTTTATTTTTAGTTATATGATTTTGAAGAACTGAAGATATAAATATGCCATGTAGGATGTACTATTTTAAACCAAATGAGCATAAAAGGCCATTTGAAATGTGAAAAATTATTTTTCTAATAAATCTATTTTAGATTTCTAATGAGAGATTCATGATTTTAGACAACAAATTCTACATCTAAAAAGTATCTTCCTATTTTAAAACGTCAGTTCAATATATTAAAGATTAAATAGCTGAGTGCGGTGGCGTGAGCCTGTAGACTCAGCTACTTGGCAGGCTGAAGCAGAAGGATTGCTTGAGCCCAAGAGTTTGTAAACAGCCTGGGCAACATAGCAAGACGTTGCCTCAAAAAAACTTAAACCATAGAAAATGAAGACAACATAGATTCTTCTAAAATTAAGGAAAAACTTTTTTATTATTCCTCATATTTCTACCTTAATAAGTTTATATTACATTTAATTTTCCACACAGCAACCAGGATGACCACTTAAAATAAAACTCATGGACTACAACGATATGTATTCTCTTAAGACCCTTTAATCACCTTTTCCTAACTTCCCCCAACTTCATCTCCTTCTACTCATTCCTATGTTCACTATCTCCAACACCAGCTTTCTTTCTTGTGTCCCAAACACAACGAACCTGTATTCTGCAGCACTTCTGTACAGATTCATTACTGTGCTTTGACCACTTTTCCTCCATTTCTATACAGTTGCCTACTTCTTGCCCTTGTAGTCTCAAATTGAATGACACTTTCTCTGAGGACTTTTTTTTTTTAGTTGTAGATGGACACATATCTTTATTTAATTAATTAATTTATGTGATGCTGAGGATTGAATCCAGTGCCTCACACATGCTAGGCAAGTGCTCTACCACTGAGCCACAGCCCCAGCTCCTCTCTTGAGGCCTTTTTCAACGACTCCTAACTACAACAGCTCCCCACCCCTGCCAGGCACTTGCTATTATATTATACATTTTTATTGTATTTATAGAACCTGAATTTATTTATCTCTGGTCTTTGTTTACTAGAAGGTCAGAAGAGGATAGTGCCTGTCTTGTTCACTATTGCTTCCTGAATGCCTTGAACACTGGCACTCAAAACACATTTGCTTGCTGACCTATTGATAGGTATTAGAAAGTCCCAAGCATGGATCTCATGGCTGCCAACTTCAGTCCTTTATATTCCACGAACCTGACATCATAAATTAGCTTGTCATTAAAAGCAAACCAATTCATTTACTTGTAGGGAACCTCTCATCAATCTGCATTAAATTTATCTTTTGCAACCAATGCATTCCAATTGGCATCAGGAAAAAATTGACTTTTTCTACTCTCAAAGAAGGCTTTATTTAAACTGTCCTTCTCTATAATTATGGTTCCTCTTTTTCTTCAAACAAAAGAATCCAAATTTAAAAAGAACTCTCTCTCTCTCTTCTGTTTTTCAAAGCAGAACTGTGTATGGCAATTAACTAGCATTACCCTTAAGGCTAAATATTAAGTACTCTGTACATTTAGGGGTCTTGTTACTGAAAGAGCTTTACTCCCAGTTCCAACTCCAACTCCCTCTCAACTGAATATTTAAAAAGCAAGTAATATTTCCAAGTTATTTAAAATATAACATTCTATGGCTGCCAATTAATTTGGTGCAGCCCATATATACAAGAAGATTGCAGTGAGCAAAAGAGCAAAAAGTAATGCAATAGTTGGAAAAATTTATTATGGAAGGGAGTTTCTAAATCCAGGAATATAATGATTTTTGCAACAAGATAAAGAGTAAAGTACTATTAAAGATGGGCAATTAAGAGACTCTAATTTTCCATTTTGTTTTGTTTCTGTGGTACTGAGGATGGAACCTCAGTTCATACATGCTAGGCAAGCATCCTCCTAATGAGCAACATCCCTTCATTAAAATTTTATTTTGAGAAAAAGTCTCAAGTTGTCTAGGCTGGTCTTAAATTTGCAATCCTGCTTCAGCTGTCCAAGTAGCTAGGATTACGGTGTGTGCCAAAGTCCTGGCTAGAGATGTTAAAGTTTTAAGACAATATGGCACAATAAAAATGGCATAAAGAGATCTGTATGGTAATGGTATTTAGGACTACATAAGAATAATAAGAGTAATCTTGAAATGAAATACTAAAAGTCTGGATTAGGGCACAGGCCATATGTAACTCTAGAAGAGTACAGCATATAACATGTTCTCAAACATTGGATTACATAACTTTAATACATAACTTTAAGACATGTAGCTACAATGAATTTAAAGTTTAATAATGTTAATCCTTTTTTTTTTTTTTTAATTTTTTATTGTGGGTTGTTCAAAACATTACAAATTTCTTGACATAATGTTAATCCTTAATTATAAAAGTTATAAATTAACCAAGGCTTTTACTGGCAATTGTCTTTTAGGACTTTAAAGTCATTTCATCTTTTGCATGAAGGGGAACTTAAAAAAAAATCAAGTTAACTATTAAGACGAAAAAGGAGAGAAAACTAAGAAATATGTGCAATATAATATATATCTGCACATTAATGCGCATAATCACACTTGCTATAACTGAATTTTTCTCTTTTGGTGCTGGAGATGAACACAGGTCTAAATTTGTGTTCTACCAGTAAGCTACACCCTTGGGTTACCACTACCCCCTGATTTTTACAAGATCTCACTATAATACCCAGGATGGCCTTGAACTCCTGGGCTCCTCTTCCTGAGTTGCTGGGATTATAGATGTGTGCCAAAGCACCCAGATCCATATGAACTCTTTAAGCAATAATTCTCATTAATGTGATTTGATATCAGCTCTGTCTCCATACCTTTCCTTGCTAAATCAACCAATCCCCAGTTTTCAAAATAGTTACCCATGAAAATAGAAGGTTAAAAGAATGATCTTTCCAATATTATATCAAATGATCATTTGATATAATACTCTAATTTAAATCTCCATGATTGTCTTAATGAAATTCTTTTTTTTTTTTTTTTTTAATGTTTACTTTTTAGTTTTCGGCAGACACAACATCTTTGTTTGTATGTGGTGCTGAGGATCGAACCTGGGCCGCACGCATGCCAGGCGGGCACGCTACCGCTTGAGCCACATCCCCAGCCCTTAATGAAATTCTTAATCCTTAATATGTAAGCTGTGAGACATTTTTAGTAATTTAACACAACATAAGAAAGGCTGGGGATACAGCTCAGTCTGTAGAGTGAGAAATAGTTTTTGATCTTTTACTTAATAATAATTAACTACTGTTACTCAGAAAGAGTATAAAGACATACTTTAAGGAAAAAAAATTATAAGGCAGTTTGAATAAAGAGGGTCTAATGAGGATTCTTTTATTACCTACCTACCATACATTATTATTATTATTTTTTAATACCTTTATTTCACTTATTTATTCTTATGTGGTGCTGAGGATCAAACCCAGGGTCTCGCACATGCGAGGCAAGTGCTCTACCACTGAGCCACAACCCCAGCCCATACATTATTTTTTTTTAAAAAAGGAAGCTGGGTATGGTGGCACACATCTGTAATCCTAGGAGTTCAATTCCCAGTACCCCGAATCCCACAATAGAGAATTATGAACTATAGGTAAATCCAAGTAAAAGCGTAAAAAATTCTACTTAAATTGAATTAAATTCTACTTAAAAATTCTACTTAACTTGAATAGATTTCACTTCATCTGTGAAATCTGTATATTACTACATATAACTAGGTCTTTAATAATTCTTCACAATGAGAATATTATGCCATACCTATGCATGTCAGCCAATTTGGATAGGACACGAGCAGCATTACTAAAACTTCTGTTCTTCTCATAATATCTCCAGAGTAAATCCATATAACGAACTTTGTTTTGATCCACTTTGGCCATTCGGACTAGATGTGGCTCCAGAAATGGAGAAGCAATCTAGAAATTATATGGTTACTCAGAAAAATGTTCTGAACACCAGTCTTAAGTCAAAAACACAATATTTCTAAAGCAACTATAATTTTGCTTTGTTGCATGAAATAAGCAAAATTAGAATCCAATAAAATAAGATAAAAGAATAGGCAATTTTTCTCATTACAAATGATTCTTGTTTTACTAGCTAACAAGTTTCTATAACAATTCAATTAGGTTAATAAAAATAAAATTACAAATCTTTAAATAAGCTTTGAGAACATAGGTATTGACTAGGTTCTGAGCTCAAAGGTGCCCTTAAAATTAATGAATGTCAGATAGTCATTTTATAGAAAAAGGAATATTGAGAGAGTAGTAAAAGAACATGTCCATAGTCACACAGTGATTTAAAAGCAGAGATAAGATGAAGTTCATAATTCATAACCCAGTGACTTCTACTCCACAATGTACATTATCCTAAATAACTTCTAAGCAAGAAAGTTAAAGCAACAGTCTAGTTGGCTTCTTAGGAAAAGAAATTATATTACATACTTAGGTTTACAACAACTGATGGTAGGTACAGGACGAGAAAAGAATTTCCTACAACTATATATTTGCTTAAATTACTAAGTTATACTAGTTAAAAATATAAATTAATATTAACAACACTGCAATAAAAAAAAACATTTTTTACCTGTAGTAGCTTATCGGCAAGGTCAGCTTGTATTAACCAATTATAAAGAGCAATACTAAAGAGCTCATCCTTGGATCGCTGAGCCAATTTGAGCATTTGTTCAAACTAAAATAAATAAAACAGCAAAATTGGCATAGTTAAAGGTTTTGTTGTTGGGTATCACAACACTTTAACTCTAAACCCCTAATAAGAAATCAAGAATCATTGAACAGAAACTTCTAAGAGCTACTACCTTTCCTCAAGTGATTATGCCACCCCTACCTTACAGAATTTCTAAAACACGGTGTACTTTCAAAAGAAAATATGCTATGCCCCTTACATGGTGTCCTGCTTCTTCATTGCTCAGCATATTGGGATCAGATGATAGCACTGGAGGACCAGGTTTTTTAGGTACACTAGGAGACTGAGGAGCAGCCTTACTTTGATTTACAAGTTCTTGAAGGGTGTCTGTAATGCACTTGTAGCTGTTTAATCTGAAATAGAACACAAAAGGAAGTATGTTATTTAACTAAAAGCATTTGATTTACTTTATAAAATGTAAATATATACAAGAAAATAGTATATACACAAGAAGTATACTTGGGTAATACAAATACATATTTAGTATTAAAAATAACAAGCCCGGAGTGGTGGCACATGCCTATAATCCCAGCACTTGGGAGGCTGCAGCAGGAGGATCACTTAAACCCATGAATTTGAGATCAATCAGTGTGGGCAACACAGCAAGACCCTATCTCAAAAATAGATTAAAAAAATATACTTTCTCTGGGCTGGGGTTGTGGCTCAGGGGTAGAGCACTCACCTAGTGTGTGTGAGGCACTGGGTTTGATCCTCAGCACCACATAAAGTAAAATAAAGACGTTGTGTCCACTTCTAACTAAAGAAATTTAAAAAAAAATTAAAAATAAATAAATAAAATAAAATACTTACCATTATCCTGAATGAAAACCCCATTTTTGTTTTCAAATGTTTTCCCCTTTAAAAACACCAATAAAGTCTCAAAAAACCCAAACAACTCCTTCCACAACACCAAAACAAAAAGAAAAACCACAGATGTAGGTCCGAAAACATTTATAATTTCTTAAGAATTTTCTTCAGATAAAAACTTTATTTCTGGGCTAAAAATTTTAATACTGATACAAGTCTTTATAAAACAATTAAGGCAGAATTAAATTTTATAAGGGTTATACTTGGAATATTATTTCCCTAATACTATCAATCAAAACTTGACACAAAAGTCTGAGGGGCTGGGGTTATGGCTCAGCGATAGAGCGCTCACCCGGCATGTGTGAGGCTCTGGGTTCGATCCTCAGCACCACATAAAAATAAACAAATAAAATAAAGATGTTGTGTTCATCCACAACTAAAAAAATTAAAAAAAAAAAGTCTATCTGAAAGCGGATAATTGGCTAAAGTATTAGCAGTCACCTTTCTTGGAAAGCTTGAAGTCCAACCATGTCTTCCTCTGGCTCTCCATGTTTATAGAAATGAAGTCCAAGACCCTGAGGATCTTTCTTCTCTGCAGCAGTAAGAGAAAGTTCCACCACACCCTCATAAAAACGCACTAATGGGAAAGAAAAGGACAGCATATTTAGCCTATAATTAAGCTGAATATAATTTTCCTTAGCTGGCATATAAAACTAATCATTAAGGTCTATGATATATTAGTCTCCCTGGTGGCAACATCACAGAATGTTTCTGGTGAGACTATCAAAGAAAAAGGTCTTAATATGCTTTTCAGGCAGATAGTATTAAAAAAAAAATCATACTTAAAATAACAGAAAGTAGGATTTCACTTCTTTGTTAGGGGAAAAAAAATCTTCAGGTACAAAATAATAACTGCACTAAGGGCAACAGCTTTTATATTAGGTTGGATCTGATTTAAAGTAATTTCAAATAAAGGAGGCATACTTTATTTTGAAAATTAGTAAAGAAATTTTAAGCATTTTAAAAATAAATATTACTAATAGTTAACTGGACAAGAACTAAAACTCCAACGTTAAAAAGTTACAAATTTCAGGCTGAGGGTATACCTCAGTGGTAGAGCCCTGGCCTAGCAAATGCAAGGTCCTGGGATCAAGCCCTAGAAAAGAAAAGTTACATATTTCATGTTATCACTTAGGCCACTGACAATGAAGAAAGATTTGCCTCTGGGAAGAGGCATTTCATCATCATCTTACTTTATTCACATACTGTCATATATCCTCTGAGATGAGTAAAAGGTAAGATGAACATTTTATTTCTTACCTTGTCTATACTGAGTGCAGACGTTGGAAAGATCCACTTGATTGCTGATTTTTTGATATTCCTTTAATGATTCCCTTAACATTCTTTCCTTTTCAGACTTACTTTGAACTTGTCGGGAACGCTGGAGAAGCTCATTTGCCTAGAAGAGATGATAAAAACTTTAAAATAATATAAAATCAGGGGGATGATGCTGTCAACATAAAATTTAAGTCTATGTCTAAATTTATATGTGGTTTACCACCATTAAAAATAAAAACAACTCTACAAACTTACTTCTTCTTAATTTTAGGCAGAAAAGTTTTTGATCAAAATTATCCTAGCTATTCTTAATTCCTCTCACAAATATGTTAATCAAGACAGTTTTGTCAGGTAATTCTCTTGCCTAGTCAATACATTATTGGTCAGCAGGCAGTCCATGTGACACTGATTTATTTATTTTTTCAACCTGTAGGAAAGGATCAATAAAAATTGTTCCATTAACTCTAATTCATAATAGATTTACTTAAAGTTTTAGTGATTTTCCTTAATTTCTAAGGAGAGACACGAATTCCCTAATTTCTAAATTCAGTGTTTTTCCTTAATTTCTAAGCTTTTTCTTTAAAAAAAAAAAAAAAGATACATATTTAGTTTTAGGTGGACACAGTATCTTTATTTTATTTTTATGTGGTGCTGAGGATCAAACCCAGTGCCTCATGCATGCTAGGGGAGCGCTGTACCACTGCACCACAACCCCAGCCCAAGCCTTTTCTTTTTTAACAAGACCTAAAAATAATATCAAATATTCTTTTATGACAAACTTAAAGGAGCATACACAATTAAAGAAAGCATGAAATCCAACCCTTTTCTTAGATAACTGAGGATTCTGAGGCCAAAACAACTAAGAGATCTCTTGGAGATCACATTAAGTAAAACAAAACAGTTCCTCTCATTTGGTGTGCTTTTCATCGTACCATGAAACTTACTGTAAAAAACTGAAGCATCATACCTTAGAACAAACTGCATCATCAGTGCTATACAGAAGTGGGCAGATGTCCTGTAAATGTAAACTAATGCCATCAACAGCAGCATTATCTCTGATGTAGCAGTTGATAAGAGAAGAAATTAATGCCCCTGTGAGTTCTTTGTCCCTGATTACCAGATCTTTAAAAGTGGTGATCTTCAGCTGCTCTTGAAATTCCTAGGAGGATAAGAGAAGAATCCTTTCTATCAAATTATAGAAATATTATATTTCCACACAGTGAAATGTTTTCAATAACTTAAACACTAGCAGACTCTAATTCAAAAGAGAAAACAGGGTTACAGGTATAGTTCAGTGGTAGAGCTATTTCCTAGGACATGTAAGGACCTGGATTTTATTCCCAAAACTAGGAAGAAAAAAAAAAGAAAATATGCTACAGCAACAAATTATTGTAAACATGCATAAAATAATGTAGAGTTGGAAAAGAACCCATAGTGGGTGTAGTTTCAAACCTTTTACTTACAAATGGGGAAAGAAAAGTCCAGGCCAGGTCAACTGACTTCAGTTATAACAGTAAAGAACATTTAAAACAATCTCAGTTTACACCTTATTTTTCCTAAATAATGTTAAAAAATTTTGTTATTTGAGGCCTTTTAACATTAAAATTTGTTCTATATTTTGAATAGCTTTGCTTGTTAAAATGAAATTCAAAAGCATGAAGGTGATTATATTATAGTAAAATACTGTTTTGTGATTTGATTATTTCCTTTTTCTAAGCACAAATATCAACAAAATATCCAAACTGCACTCATATTTTTGCACAAATATTTAATCTGCTTTCCTTGAGCACATAGTTGGTGATGCAAGAAAGCAAGCTTTGAAGATGATGGCACATAATAAGCCAAAAAACTTGGGCTGGGGTTGTGGCTTAGTGGTAGAGTGCTCCCCTAGCATGCGTGAGCCACTGGGTTTGATCCTCGGCACTGTATAAAAATAAAGTTACTGTGTCTACATACAACTAAAAATTAAATGTTTAAAAAAATAAAAACTACCTATATTATGTTTACCACCTAACAAAACTTAAAAATATTATTCTACCTGGCATAAAAAAGAAAGTAGTTTTCATAAACATTACAGATTGAATTTTTAATAAGGAAAAAATGTATGTGCTTATAAGAAAACTAAAACCAAACACCAAAAACTATTCACTGGACACTAGTAAAAGGAACTGGGGTCATCTTCTAGCTTTCTTTAAAAAAAAAAAAAAAAAAATTAATTAATTTTAATTAGGTATATATGACAGCAGAATGCATTTTGATTCACTGTACAAAACTGCAGCACAACTTCTCATTTCTCTGGTTGTACATGATGTAGTGCTGTACCATATGTGCAATCATATATGTAAAATTATGGGTCACCATCTAACTTTGAAAAATTGTAATTAAAAGTCAAGAATTAGGCATTCAGGGTAACAAAACAGTCCTAAAAAAAAAGGAAAAGTTTTTTTTTTTTAACTGTGGAAGGAATCAGTTTAGAAAATTATGATTTTGTATTCACAGATGAAATAACCAAATCAGGCAATGAGTATCAATGGATGACAAAAGCCTGATTAAAATCTCATGGAAAATTTTACAATGGGAGAACTGAACTTACCACTTGAATTCAGCAATCAATCTTAGTTGCACTAAAAAGTAGGACAATCAAAATTTTGGGGTCTTGTTAGTCTGATGAACAAATCACCACCTATGAAAAATTCTGTTCTTCATCAAATAAATGAACCTGAACCTAATCAAGCCTAAGTATACTTTTCTTTAAACATTTTTTAGCTGTAGATGGACACAATACCTTTATTTATTCATCTTTATGAGGTGCTGAGGATCAAACCCAGGGCCTCACACATGCTAGGTGAGCATTATACCACTGAGCCAAAACCCCAGCCCTAACTAACTTTCATTTTACAGAAAATGTAGGGGATACAAGTTCACTCTAAGGATAGTAAAAAGAAACAGTCAGAATGCTGGACATTCTATAGGACCGATGATCTGATTTCCAAGGTTACAATAGCAAGTAAAAAAAATATCCCTCCCCACTAAAAAGAAGCTAAGACTTACTCTAGATTGAAAGAGATTTACAAGAAACAACAATAAAATTCAATGAGTAAACCAACTGGATTTCTTTGAAGGTGGGGAGAGGAATATGTAGCCCAAATAAAGATTAAAACTTATTATCATAAAAAATATGTTTTTGGTAAACTAAGTCTTCATTTGTATCCCAGATAGAAAGTTCTCATATACTGAAAAACTTGTAGCTTGACAAAATGGTTCTCTCAAGTTATTACATTTGCCTGCAATCATTCTAGCTTTATAATAACATTCTAGCTTTAAAATAACCTAATGCTTCCCAAACCCAAGTGTAAGATTAAAACTTATGCAAAAGAAACAAACTTGGTATTAATACTATGATTTTTAAACAAAAATCCCACAAACCTTACCTTCTGAAGTTCTCCTACAATGACAGTAAACTGATGTTCACAAAGAAGTTTCCATAAAGCCAGGGCCTGGTATGATTTTCGAACCAACTGTTGAATTGCCTGAAGTGAAACCTTTTCACTCAGCTGAGCCTCTAATGAGAAAATATAACTATTGGAGTTTTATAAAATGACAAAGATTAAGCTGTTTATTTTAAATAAAACTATAGTTAAGGTTGAATTTCTCAAATTCCCATTATCCTCTCTGTCCCCATCAAAGGCAACTGAACATCAGCTGCTGTATTTAGGGGGTTTTTTTGGTACAGTGGTGTACCCAGGGGTGCCTAACCATTGAGTCACATCCCCATCCCTTTTTATTTTTCATTTTGAGACGGATCTTGCTAAGTTGCTTAGAACCTCACTAAATTGCGGAGGCTGGCTTCAAACGTGCAAGCAATCCTCCTGCCTAAGCCTTCCAAGTCGCTAGGATTACAGACATGTGCCACCACATCTGGCTGTATTTACATTTGTATCTTTTTGCTTTAGATATGTGCATCTGTGTATATGTACATATGAAAAATAAAAGTGTTGCTCTGTTTTTAACAATCAGACCAATACTTTCTCAACGCAGTTATATGTTCGCAGTTGACAAATCCAACTATATTTATTTTATCAGAGTGTTTCAGCTACCCCAATTTGGCCCATTTTTGCACCTGAAGGACATTTAGATTGCTTCCCATGTTTTGCTACTAAATGAATATGATAAAAATTCTTAATGAAGGTTTCCTGGAAAGCACAATCATGTTTCTCCAGGACCAAGTTTCTCAACCCTGGATATACATGTTGGTGGATCATGAAATCAGTTCAGTCCATCATAATACCCCCTCATCCCTTAATAGGAAATAGAATATAGAATAAAATGAAAAAGGAAAAAAATTAGAGTATGAAACAGGTAGAGTTGTTTTAGGAAATTTTGTTTCAGTTATATATATATGTGTGTGATTTTAAATATCTGCATTGGGCTAAGGTTGTAGCTCAGTGGTAGAGTGTTTGCTTAGCATGTGTGATGTCCTGGGTTTGATCCTCAGTACTGGGGGAGGAACAAATCATAAACATCACACTTATAATCCCAGTAGCTAGGTAGGGCGAGGCAGGAAGATCCTAAGTTCAAAGGCGATATGGTGGCTCAGTGGTTAAGCACCCTAGATTCAACTCCTGGTACAAAAAAACAAAACAAAACGAAAAAAAAACTGAGTCAATATAATATGTATATCTTACTGTGGGGGAAGAATGTTTGATCAAATCTAGTCTAGGATGTATACCTAGAAGTAAGACTGTGAGCTGTAAGAGTATGAATTTTCAGCTTTCACTAGATCTGACCAAATTGCTTTTCAGTGTGGTTCAAAGTATAAACTACCAGCAATTCAAATGCTCTATTTGTACAAATCCTCATCAATGCTTGATAATAAGCTTAACATCCT
Source organism: Marmota flaviventris (assembly GCF_047511675.1). NCBI lineage: Eukaryota > Metazoa > Chordata > Mammalia > Rodentia > Sciuridae > Marmota > Marmota flaviventris. Next base: position 147,077,917 of record NC_092502.1, read on the forward strand.
AATGAAGTATCATGAGCAGTTCCGAAAAAGTTTACAAGATAGTGGATAGAAATCTAGGTCCAGAAGGAAGGGAAGAAAATAAGCTGGGACCAAAATAAATGGCTGGGTCTTAATTAAGAAAGTTCTATCAGCCAGAAACAATAGAAGGCAATAACAATACCAATAGAAGGCAAAGGAACTGAAAAAAAAATTGAGAGCAGGGAAAATTTCTGGAAACATTTATTATTCCAACTCATACCTGAAATAATGAATAATTATAAGAACTTCTCAGTTCTTTTTGCTCTTTCTTATTATTAGTAATAATACACAAAAAGTATAATCAAATACTTCATTCATGTTTTTAGTTCTATGAAAAGATATATTACTAGTTGGGTGTGGTCGTAATCCCAGCTACTTGGGAGGATGAGGCAAAAGGATTACAAGTACAAGGCTAGCCTCAGCAACATAGTGAGACCCCCATTAAAAAAAAAAAAAAAAGTATCACTAACTACAAAGGTATATCACTTCATATCCACTACAATGACATAATGGTGCATAACAGTAGTCCCAGCTACTTAAAAGGCTGAGGATGGAAGATTGCTGAAGCTCATAAGATGAAACCAGTCTAGAATGAGGCCCTGTCTCTAAACAAACAAATAAACAAAAATTAAAAATATAATTACCATATGATCCAGCAATTCTACTTCTAGGTATATATAAAATAAACTAAAAAGGGAACTCAAATTTGTATTTGTATATTCATGTTCACAAAAGGTGGAAACAGCCCACTGCCCAATCACAATGAATAGATAAACAAAACAAAATGTGGTGTGTAATATAACAGAGTATTATTCAGATCTAAAAAGAGAAAATTCTGACATATGCTACAACATGGATGAATCTTAAATACAGTATTCTAAGTGACAAAGCCAGTAATAACATAAAAATTACTATATTAATCTATTTATATAAAGTGCTTATGAGTAGTCAAATTCACAGAAATAAAAACTAAAATGGTGGCTGCTGTTGTCTAGACATAGGAGAAAAATAGGAAATTACTGTTTCATAGGTAAAGGATTTCACTTTAGAAAGATAAAAAAAATTCAAGAGATGGATGTTGGTGATTGCTGTACTACAATGTGAATATAGTGAATGCCACTTCAAAATAGTTAAAATGGGTCAGATGTGGAGGTGCATGCCTACAATCCCAGATATTCGAGAGGCTGAGCCAGGAAGATCTCAAGTTTCAAGACCAGCCTGGACAACTTAGTGAGACTCTTGTTTCAAAATAAAAAAACCTGGGGGTATAGTTCAGTGATAGAACATTTGCCTAGTATGTGCAAAGCCCTGGGGTTCAATCCCTAATACTGTCAAAAAAGTTAAAATAGTAAATTTTGTTTTTTATATATATATAATATATATACACCAACATTTATATATATATATACATATACTATATATATATATATTTACATACACATACACACACACACTCATACATCTGTGTGTGTATAAATATACAGCGATATATAAGACAATCAGAAAATCATAAGACAAAAGTGTGTATCATGTTTACTACTGGAGGAAAGAACAAAAATTTGTGGGCTAGATGGGAGCGATGGCACACACCTGTAATCCCAGCAACTTGAAAGGCTAAGGTGGGCAGATTGTGAGTTCAAAGCCAGCCTCAGCAAAAGCGAGGTGCTAGCAACTCAGTGAGATCTTATCTCTAAATAAAATACAAAATGGAGCTGGGGATGTGGCTCAGTGGTTGAATAGCCCTGAGTTCAATCCCTAGTACCTCCTCCTCCCAAAAATATTTGTGGGCTAAAAGAGTTATGGAAACAAAGAATTTCCATATTGTTCTGTTTTCCCAATCACACTGATTCTTGAATGAATAACATTGTGTTATCAGATAAACTAGATCTTACTAAGAGAAGTTCACCATTTACTATTCAAGTAATAAAACCCTTTAGTGAGGTCATGTATATGTAATTGATCAGAAGCATAATTTACCATGAAACTTCCTCTGTAGCTCCTGTTGCATTTGCTGAGTATTTCCATTTTCAGGACGCATGAATCCCATCAGCCTCTGCTGCACTTTGGCAGTAGTACTGAAACAGAAATTACAGAATGTGTCTGTGTGTACATTGCAACTCTTTTCATATGTAACTTAGATACCATACAATCAACAATTTAAAATGTACCTATGGAATTGTACAACCATCACAAGCACTGGTTTCCACAAAAATGGAAAAGTTCTCAAATGAGAAAGAGTTCATAGAATTAAAAATTGATGACCAGGAAGAAAATTTATCATAGACTGAACAGATGCTTCTTAAAATGACTGAGATTAAATCAATTAAATGATTGAAAAAATATCAAGTAGAAATTTTCCTAATCTCGAGGGGAAAAGATCAAAGAGAAAGATAAAGAAAGAGAGAAGAGAAAGGAAGGAAATGATATAAGAGAAAAAATTGAGGCTAGATCCAGGAAAGTCAATCTTACTCTCCAAAGAGAATAGAACAAAACGTAGGACATGAGCCTCAAAAATATGTTAAGTGCTAGGCAAGATGGCACCTGCCTGCAGCAACTTGGGAGGCTGAGGCCAGCTTGGGCAACTCAGTAAGAACCTGTTTCAAAATAAGAAAGAACTGGGGATATATCTCAGTGGTAGAGCATCTTTGGGTGTAATCCCCAGTACCAACCAACCAACCAATCAAGCAACAAAAAATCCCACAAGCTACAAAAAAAAATCCAAAGTTAAAGGAGCCAGTCTCCAAAACTGCACAGTGTATGATTTCATTCCTATGAAATGTTGAAAATAAATAGATCCATATAGATGGAGTAGACTGGTAACTGGGGCTGGAGAGTGGAACATGGAATAACTGCAAACAAACAGAAGCTATCATCTCAGAGATGGAAATGTTCTAAAACTGGCCAAATGTGGTGGTGATCACCTATATCTATAATCCCAGCAACTTGGGAGGGGGCAGCAAGAGGATCACATGTTCTAGGACAGCCTCAGCAATTTATGGAGGCCCTAAACAATTCAGAGACCCTATCTCAAACAAAAAATAAAAAGGACTGGGAATGTGGCTCAGTTGTAAAGCAACTATGGGTTTAACCCCAGGTACAAAAACAAAACAAAACAAAAAAAAGAAATGTTCTAAAACTGTATTGTGGTAGTGATGGTTACACACTTCTGTACACCGAGGAAAAGTTACTGATCTGAACTTCAAAATTAGTGAATTTTATGTAAACTAGATCTCAAATCACTGCTACAAAAAATTTCCATACTGAATGAAAGTAATGTTGCACACATGATAGGGTTGGTTGAAATTAGTACGTTTTAATATAATTCTATTATTAAAGGTCAGAAAAAATTACATGATGTTATCTATAAAATGCAGGAAAGGAATTTAACAAATTTTAATACTCACTTATATAAAAATACCCAAGAAAACAGAAATGAATGGATACTTTCTTATCATTATACAAAAGGGAAAAAAGCCAGATATGGAGGGTCATAAAGCATATTCCATTTTCATAATATATTAAGAATAGGAAGGTTCATTGTGAAAGAAAGTAGATTAGTGGTTGCCAATCATGGGGAGAAAGAAATGGGGAATGATTGTAAATGACACAGAGTTTCATTATGGAATGATGAGTGTTCTGGATTGAATAGTGGTGATGATTGCATAACCTTGTGAATACACTAAAAAACTACTGAACTATATGCTTTAAAAGTATAACTTTTATGGTAGATGAATTATATCTCAAAAACAACAAAATACAATGAAAAGAAAAAAGTGAAGAAATAAATAAACCCTATTTTTTTTTCTTACTTTGGATTTCCTAATGGTCCTCCTGCAAATTGGGAATTTCTGTCTAGAAATTCCTGCAGACCTTTCAGTTCTTGTAGTACTGACTCCAGAAGCTGGCAGGGAACACTACTTTCAATCTGTAAAACCAAAGAATTTTCAAAAGTTAAATACTGGAAAAAGGTGTACTCATAAAAAGTATAAATTCTGTATAGCTATAAATGTATATATAATTTTAATTTTGAGGCATCCTATTTTTGTAAATAGTACAGCTCTTTCTTATATCATTTCACTTCTTGTTATGCTGGGAATTGAACCCAGGCCCTTGTGCACTCAAGGCAAGCACTCTACCAATTGAGCCTATCCCCAGCCCTCAATTCACTTCTTGATGACCAGAATATAGTGCAATGAAGGACACTAGTATCTCTCATCTCCTATTAAGACTGATGTATAATTTATGTTCAGTAAAACACAAACATTAAGTAAATATCTTGATTACTTTTTATATTTTCTGGTTGTCATCCAGATCACAGTACAGAACATTTCCAATACCCAAAATGTTTCCTACTGTTCTTTTCTGGCTCTTTGTCATCCCACCTCCAAGGTATCCTCTCTTACTTTTATCACTTTACAATAATTTTGCCTGTTATTAAACTTCGTGTACATGAGATAAATGCATTCTTATTTTCTCAGAAATGTGGGCTTTAAAAGAATATCACACAGTTGTGGCTCAGCGGTAGGGCGCTCATCTAGCATGTGCGAGGCCCTGGGTTCGATCAATCAGCACCACATGTAAATAAATAAATGAAATAAAGGCATTATGTTCAACTACAACTAAACAATAAATACTTAAAAGAATATCACAGGACTGGGGTCCTGGCTAAGTGGTAGAGTGCCTGCCTGGCATGTGTGAGGCCTTGGGTTTGATCCTCAGCACCATATATTTATATAAACAAATAAAGTAAAAAAAAAATCCATCGTCAACTAAAAAATATTTAAAAAAAAGAATATCACATTAAAGACATTTGGTACCTTTCTGTTTTAAAAAGAAAAAAAAACTTAAAACATCTGCATATTTCAGATTCTTTAAAAGAAATTTTCCTACCCAAATCTGTGATAATACAAAATTTTACCAATTGTTCCCTTAAAACAGTCTGGGATGTATTTCATGCATGAAAATTAGTACTGGGTCCTTGGAGGTATTGTACATATAAGCCAAAGCATAAAATAATAAATTCAGACAGATTTTAAATAATAGCACTGATTCTATTTACTCCTTACAACAACCTTATAAGGGAGATATATTATTAGTCTCATTTTACAGTGAGGCACAGGGCTTTGAAACATTAAGAAATTTACCCATGATCAGACAGTTTATAAATGAAGAAGCTGAGATTTCAATCAAGGGTGGATGATTTATTGAACATGAACACAAAAATCTACAGAAAAGAATAATTTATTTACAACATCAAGCAACGTGAAACAATTTAACAGTTCTTTATTGCTACCAACTGGTTATATACAAAGAGCAGGATGATAGTGTATACACTTACTGCCATGATCTCTCTGTTGCCACTCTTGAATACCCTCTCCACAACCAAGCTAGCATCCCAGATATTTCTGAAACAAAAAAATGTTTTAGGACATCATTACCTTAGGTAAGATATGACTGCACAAATGGTATGACTCTACATTGTGTACAACCAGAGCATCGAAATGTTGTGCTCTATTTGTGTACAATGAATTGAAATGCATTCTTGCTGTTACGTATAACCAACAACAACAAAAAAAAAAAAAAGAGGAGAAAAAAATGTTTTAATGATTGTATTCTTTACAAATAAGAAAAATTACAATATGTAGTAAATTTCTTTTTGTGGTAATGTAATGGCTTTATTGTTTTTAAAACAATAATATATTTTTAAAAATATCATTTAATATCTTTTTTTTAAGAGACAGAGAATTTTTTTAATATTTATTTTTTAGTTTTTGGCGGACACAACATCTTTGTTTGTATGTGGTGCTGAAGATCAAACCCGGGCCGCACGCATGCCAGGTGAGCGCGCTACCGCTTGAGCCACAACCCCAGCCTAAAACAATAATATTTAACATTTACTAAGTGATCTAGAAAAATGGAAAACGGGAAATTTTCAAACCAAATACACCCATGATTTCAGATGAAATTCTTCTGCAGAGAAATCAAAAGGCTCTGGGTAACAACTTATAAATAGGGAATTTATAATTTAAAAAAAATTATAAAGCAAATGAGATGAATGAAAACATACATTACAAATCTGAAAACTATATACTAGACTTGATAGCTAATTAGATGATATGATAGACTGATTGCAAAAACAGTGGAAATTCTCACCCTATTTCTATTCCATACAGAGTATGATTTTAATACCTCTTCTCTAAGGAACTGTAGTCTGCTTCCCACTTTCTGAATCTGGGTTTGCCTTGAGACTTCCCTCTGGCCCTGGGAATAGGCTGGTTCTAAGCCTAGGCATCAGGAGCCTTGGCAACTTCTACTCTTTCTCAAGGACCCTGCTACAAACAAGTGAATAATCCTTGGCTAACCTCCTGAAAGATGAGAGACCTCATGAAGAACAATCAAGCTATATCAGTGGAGGATATTCCTGACATGCCCCTGAATGTTTGAGAGTCTAGCCAAGAAAAAGAATTCTCTTTATTCTCACAGATGAATGTACCTTCATGGGTGAGCCAAACAAACCCAGAACTGCCCAGCTGACATCTAGATACTTGTCACTGAATTATGGGGTGGTTTGTAATGTATACTATTAATATGTATATAGATATACTCTGACACTAAATACACACAGAAATAAAAACATAGTACTTACCAGACATATAATAAAAAGGCTTAGACAGATTGACAAATGAGTTAAAGTAAAATTTAATAGGAATAAATGAAGTCACAAATTTATTTAAAAATATTTCACTCTTCAAAATAGGAAAAAATACCCAGCCAGCTATTTGGGATGCTGTAGCAGGAGGATTGCAAGTTCAAGGCCACCCTCGGCAACTTAAACTTAGCAAGGCACTGTCTCAAAAAGACAGTGGTAGAATGCCCCTGGGTTCAAGGTTCAATTTCTTATATCATGAGGAAAAAAACAAAAGGACAAATGAGCAATAGTTAAGTATTCCTTGAAAACTTACCCCATTATCCGAGAAAAATAAATGCAAATACCATTGTGTTTTCCAGAGTACACAATCTCTGGGCCAGTCATACAACTCATACTTGTGGCCTGAGCAGCTGGGTTTCCCATGGCACCCACAGGAGTTGACATAGCAGGAGGCTGTATACCTTAACAAATAAAAACAAATCTCTTAGAAAAATAATCCTAAATATTCAGAATTCTCAATAACCCAAGTTTTTCGTCTCTGGACATAAAGGTAGAGATATTTATAAAAATAATCAAATAGATAGATATTTAATTTGATTTTTCTTGCTAAGACTTGGATGGATTCTCCCAGTTAGACATTCAAGTGTTGAAAAGGAAAGAAAACTTGCAATCATAGCTCCTAATACTGGAAGTGAAACAAAACTATTTATACTAATTTCAGGGCCCACTTAAATCCTAATACCCAATAAGGATATTTCCAGGCACAATATTTGAGGAGCCAAATGCCAATAAATGCTTAGATATCAAGCAACAAAATGACATCTATTAAATGACATTTTTTTTCCAAGAGAATAGGACAAGTTAATCTTTTACACAATAAAAATTAAGAACACGTTAGCTCTTCAAAAAGAAGAATAATAAGTGATCCAAAAAAAGAAAAGTGGTACCTTGAGATGGTGTTCCCAAAAAGGATAGATTTGGGTAGGGACTACCACTAGGAACAGGAGAACCTAAAAAAGAATATATTTATAAATCAAAATGAGGCCCAGAAGCTATTTGTTAAGCATGAGTAAAGAATGGTACCACCTATGATATATTTGAAAATTAGGGACTATTCATTTCATTTTCTAGTAACTTCTTAATAATTCCTATTTTGGAAAACACTGACATATGAATTTCTTGTTATTGAATCTTTCATTTCTTTTCCATTCAATAAATACCAAATGATATCTGTAAGTACTATTTGGTTACATCTTCTTTTCCTTCCTAAAATAAACTAAGGATTCAACATTAATATCATCATAATAAGTCATAAACTATAGACTTATCTATCAATAAAACAATGTAGCAATAAAACAATGAAAAGCTTTATTGATTAAAATAATATAGTTTCTAAAATTCATACTATTATATAATAAAGTTTCATTTCAATGTTTAATACTCACTAGAATAAACAGGAGATCCCAAGATGGGACCAACATTACTTGGAGTGGGGAGAGTAGCTGGAAATCTCATCTGTGCTTCACCTCCATACCTATTTGTATGAAAACAGAGGTTGAATTTATTCAATGATCAATCTATCTATCTATCTATGTATCTATGTATCTATCTATCTTAAAAGCTGGAATTGTTCCTACTCCTGTTTAGCTTCCAAATAAATGCTGAAGACTTTAATGCATGGTGCTGACAAGTGAATTATATTCCTAGGATACATAATAAAAACTGATTTAGTAAATGTTGACATAAAACCAGGGACTCTGATAACTTCTAATATATCACTGGCAACACACAGAGTTTACTTAGTGAGTAAATGGCACTGTAATTTTCCTAACAGATTTTGGCTATTTTTTTTTTTTTAAACCTCTTTGATGGCTGGAGTATAGAGTATAGCTCAGTAACAGAGCACTTGCCTAGCATGTCTGAGGCCCTGGGTTCAATCCTCATTACTTCAAAAAAAAGTTAATAATAAAATCTCCTTTTGGGGGGGTGAGTACTGCAGAACTAAACCCAGGGGCACTCTACCACTGAGTTAAATCCCACTCATTTTTATTTTTATACAGGGTCTTGCTTAGTGGCTTAGGGCCTTGCTAAGTTACTAAGGCTGGCCTCAAACTTGCAATTCTCCTGCGTCAGATTCTCAAGTTACTGGGATAACAGGCGAACACCACAACATCTGCCTAATAAAATCTCTTTTGATACCTAGTTTCCTTAATGTGATTCAGAACCCCATTCAGAACCAATTACACACATAAAGCAGAATTAGTAGTGTCTAAGGAAGTAAAAAAAAGATGAGGGAGTAAATGAGATACAACAGTGAAAAGACTAAACAAAAAAAGTTAGAGAACAAAATTCAGACCAAGAGTAATAATGCACAAATTAATCTAATCTATCTCATGAGCATGATAATCTTTCCAGATTTTTACCCTTTTGAAAATGAATTTTAGTAATTTCCCTATGTAGCCATTCAACTCTCTGGCGACGACTTAAACTAGTACACTGGCAAAGTGACCATTTAAAAAAGTGGCCCAGTAGGAAAAAACCTGACATACCTGAAGAAAGCTCGTGTAGCCCAAGCAGATACTTCTCTATCACAGGCAGCAGTGGAGCAAGCAAGGATAAGGCAAGTTGCACAAGCCTGGTCTTCCTGTAGGAACAAAACAAAACAAAACCCCTATATTAAACAAATTTTTTTTATTGCTGTATCTGTTGTTTCAATCTGTCCTTCGCACAAAGCAGGTGATCCATAAATAATGGCTGACTGAATGAAATCAGCTGGTATTTAAAAAGAAGCAAACACTACTCTTTTTACTTTCTTTCTTTCTTCTTTCCTTTTTTTAATACTGAGGATTAAACCCAGGGGAGCACTGCCATTGAGTCACATCCTCAGGCCTTTTTCAGTTTTTGAGACAGGGTCTTGCTAAATTGCCAAGATTGGCCTGGAACTTGTGATTTTCCTGCCTCAGTGTCCCAAGTCACTGGGATTATAGGTGTGTGCCATGGCACCCAGCTAAGAGTTCACATTTATCAAGTCCACATCATGTGCCAGGCACTATTTTAAGAGTTTGGCATATGTTAGGCCTTATTCCACATAATTTTAATAATGCATATTTTACATTAAAAAAAAATTGAAACCTAGACAATTCGAGTATCTAATCACAGTGGTGGAGCTAAGTTTTTTTTTTTTTTTATGGGTACCTGGGATTGAACTCAGGAATACTCGACCACTGAGCCACATAGCCAGCCCCATTTTGTATGTTATTTAGAGACAGGGTTTCACTGAGTTGTTTAGTACCTCACTTTTGCTGAAGCTGGCTTTGAACTCATGATCCTCCTGCCTCAGCCTCCCAAACTTCTGGGATTATGGGCGTGTGCCACTGTGCCCAGCAGAGCTAAGGTTTTCAATAGGTGGTTTGTATGCAGGGTCTACATACTTAATTTTTTTTCGGATACTGGGCATTTAAGCCAAGGGTGCTTTACTATTGAGATACATCCCTAACCCTTTTCATTTATGTCAGAGGCTTACTAAGTTGCTGAAGCCCTTGCTAAGTTGCTACGGCTAGCTCAAACTTGTGATTAGGACTCCTGTCAGCCTCCTGAGTCACTGGGATTACAGGTATGCACCACTGTGCCCAGCTCTACATTTAATTTTGATCCGATGTTCTTGATTTTAAACTAAGCACTACCAGTTTGAAACTTATCAATTCTAGGTGTAGCTTTGAAATACTAATGCCCCCACATTATCCCTTCAAATTTCTTCCTCAGATCATATAGTGTGGATGCATGTGCATTCAAGCACATATCAGCCAATAAACGTACTGTCTCATGTTTTTCATAAAGATTAATTATCATCTAACCTGAATATCAGACTCTTCTTTTGTGTGTGTGTGTGTGTGGGGACACCAGGGATTGAACTCAAGGGCATTCAACCACTGAGCCATATCCCCAGCCCCATTTTTGTATTTCATTTAGAGACAAGATCTCACTGCTTAGTGCCTCTCTAAATTGCTAAGGCTGGCTCTGAATTCACGATCCTCCTGTCTCAGCCTTCCCAGCCGCTGGAATTACAAGCATGCACCACCATGCTCAGCCCTGAATATCAGACAATCTTTAAGAGTACACTTTAATAAAAATTATTAAAATCAGAGAATAAAAATCTGAACAAAGTCTTATTCTACTATCAAAAGTCAGTATACCTATACATTTATAATCATCACATTAAAAAAGTATATCAATAATTACCTGATGTAACTTAAAGAATCTTTCAATCTCTTCTCCATCTCCACCCACATTGCTCACAAGTAGGTGCCTCAGTTGATCTACAGGTCTTAGTTTATGAAACATAAGACTACCCTAAGAAATTTTAAAAAGGAAGAATAAGAGTAAACAGATTTAACAACCTTGGCTGGTAGCAACTGACTCTGCTAACCTTATTAAATCAAATGAAACAACAACAAAATAACTTCAAGAATACAAAATAAACTGGTCAAAAAGATCATCTATATTTCAATTACAAACCTAAACTAGATTGAAAAAATTGGTAAAAATATAGTGCCCCACTCATGCTGCTCCCCAAAACAGAGGATTAAAAACAGATTATCCATTAATTATGTTAGCACTATGGATATCCATTTGGATAAAAATGAAGCTGGATCCAAACTCAGGTCTTATACCAGGATAAATTACAAATATATAAAAGATTTAAAGGATAAAATAAAACCATACTAACACTAGAAGAAAAACAGAAGCAACAAGATGTGAATTCTTTTATAAATCTGAGAGTAAGGAAGCTAAATATGACATAAATTCTAGAAGATCTTCATTCTGATTATTTATAAACTTGTCTTTAAGGGAAAAATCTTAATGAACAAAGTCAAATGACAAATCAGGAAAAATACATCCCTGATTCATAAATTTCAATAATCTTCATTTTTTTTTTTTTTTTACATTTCAAAAGGGCAACTCAATAGAAATATAAGAATAGTAGTCCCTCCTTATCCTCACTAGATACATTCTAAGACTCCCAGTGGATGCCTGAAACTGTGGACTATACCAGCAATATGAAACCATGACAGTTGATCTGATAACAAAGATACCTACTCAGTAACTAACATGAAGACAGTATATAACCTGGATACACTAGAGACAGGAATAATTCATATCCCATGTGAACTTAAGCCAGAAGGCACAAAATTTTATCCCGCTATTCTGAACAACATGCAATTTAAAATTTGTGAATTATTTCTGGAATTTTCTACTAATTTTCAGATTGCATTTGATTAGGAGACAATGGAAACCTGAGAAAGTGAAAATGCAGATCAGGGGCACTACTACAGAGTAGGAACAGAGTGTTCACAGAAATGTAAAAAAAGTAAAATCTTACTCTTAATAAGAAGGTATTATATAATGGGGGAGGTTATGAGGAAACAGACATTCAAATACCATTAGCAAATATATACAGGGAAATCTGTTAATATCTATTGAAACTATAAATACACACCCTCTATGACCAAGAATATACAACACTACTGCTTTACTCACACATATACAAAATTACATATGCATACAAAAAATGTAGCATTACTTTTAGGGCAAAAGATAATCCACTAATAGGGGATTGGTCAAACATGGAATATCCACATAAAGAAATAACTTTCAAATATAAAACAATGAGAAAATATTTTATATATATTAATTTGGAAAGACTTCCACGTCATATTTTTGAAATATAAAAAGCAAGGTACAGGACAGTCTATATTATATGCTACCAAGTATTTAGAAATACATTTGCATTGTTCATATATTTGTAATAAATCCCTGAAAGTATACATAGATATGAATAACACAGATACTTGGAGGAAAGGGCACTGGAGTACGAGGGGGATTTTACTATACATATTTCCTGTTCTATACCACTTGAATTCTGTCAATGCATTAATTCAAATGTTAAAAATATCAAGAAAATGTTTTTTAATTAGGTGACAAGTATAAGAAATATTTTTGGTTGTTAGTTTGAATGATATTGGCCAAATTATATTGTTATATCATTTGCATGTATGAATATGTAACAATCTCACCATTATATACAACTATAAGGCTTCAATAACAAATGTGGGGGGAAAAAAAGGAAAGTACAACTTTTTAAAAGAGTTCTTTTGGTGGTATATTTGGTATTCACAAACATTCTTTAAAATATAACCATTCCAAAGTGTTTAAGAAAATGACTCCACTAAGTAACTACTTCAGAATATTTGACAAAAACATTAAACATCATTTCTCTTTTTTGTCTGTACCACAGAGAATATGTGCATACCTGTGCTGAGAGGAGAACGAATTTCTTTGGAGGTAATATGTGTTGCTGTACAACAACTGGAGAGTCAGTTATTGGGATATGATCCTTATTTAAAGGTGTAATTATTTTATCTACTTTCAATTCATCTATTGCAGAAAGAGCCCAAGAATGACCATCAACACGGGTTGTCATCTATGTAAAACAAATACACTTTTTACAATCATATTTAAGTTATACAAACTGAAAGCTTCTGAAAATAAAATCTCTACAAAATGTCCTCAAAAGTATGTATTTAACTCTCTATTCTCCTATTCTTTTAATCAACAATCTTTTATAAAATTATCTTTTCATACTAAAGGACAAATTCAAAGTTTTCTTAAGATGAACTGTAAATTCTATTTACTAGAATTATAATTCTCTCAACAACCAAAGAAAAACTATCTTTTACCAAATCTTCAGGATAGATTAATCTATACTAGTAGATTCAGTGCTTAGTTTTGCTGATGTGTAGATTCCATTCTCTTCTGAAGTTCTATTTGTGCTTTCTAAGGTAGGATTATTTATAATAAATTTCAAGCATACAAATATGTTGGAAATAAAGGAAATGTCCATATGCTCAGTATAAAGTTCCAACGATTATTACCAATTTGCCATATTTTCTTTCTCTCTCTATCTTTTTCTATGTTATCTCTTTCTTTTATTGAACCACTGGAAAGTTATAGACATCATATGTCACCCCTAAATTCTTTCACATACAGCTTCCCAAAATAAGAATGTTCTCTTATATAGCTATGATGGCATTATAATATTTTCACATGTTAAAAATTTTCTAATATAATCCAATGCTCGGCCAATACAAAATTTCTAATTATCCCAATCTGTCTCTTCCTCTCTTTTTTGGTATTGGGGATTGAATCTGGTGGTGCTCTACCACTGAGCCACATCTCCAGCCCTTTTTTATTTTGAGACAGGGAGTTGCTAAATTGCTGAGGTTGGAATTGAACTTGTGATACTCCTGCCTCAACCTCCCAAGTCACTGGGATTATAGGCATTTGCCATGGTGCCTAGACCCAATATCTCTTATAATTGTTTTTACAAAACTTAAAAATTTCATCAAAGTTCACAAACTATATTTGATGGTTGTTTTTTTCTTTTTAAATAAAAGTCCACATTTGTTTGAGAATAACTCTTGTATGACACAAATGAAATGATACCTGCCTCTTAAAAAAAAAAAAAAGTTAACATTATTGAGTGTTTCTTATCTGCCAGGTGTTTTGGGAGGTTTATGTATGTGAACTCATTTAATCCCATAATAGTTCCATAGGTAGGTAGGTATTATTATAAATATAAACTGCCAAAAACATAGAAAGTCCTATGCTGCACAGCTTAGAGGCGGTGAAGAGAGAATGCAAACCTAATCCTCCCACCCCTACCAGGACAGGTTTTACATCAGAGTTCCAAATTCTTCAATTTTATCATAGGACAAGGCTCATAGTAGATGCTTAGTAAAGTTTAAAGAATGAGAGAGAGAGAGAGAGAGAGAAAGGAAGGCACTTGTTACATTCTTATACATCCTCCTTCCACCTCAGTTCCTTGAACCAGGTGAGAAACTTGGTAGAGCTAATTCAAACCACACTCTCATTCCTGAGAGCTGGTATTTCCTTCTCCCACTTACACACATTTTCCCACTCCTCACAAATTAAAACGATCACATTTGAAAATTACCAGGAAATAGCCAGTGACAGCTAAAAATGAAGTCTCTGAAGAGATGGCCATAAAGGCAAAGTATCAGACATTCACACCCTGGTGGGTTTTTAAATTTTTTAAATTTTTATTTTTTTGTGGTGCTAGAGATTAAAACCAGTGCCTTGTGCATGCTAGGCAAGCACTCTACCACTGAGCTAAACCCCTAATACCCAAATGGGATTTTTAACCTGGTTTGATAAATAGGGCTGGTCAATGGGGAAAGGGTACCAAAAGGAGGAGGAGAGATGGTAGTCCCTCAGCTCATTATGGACAAGAGACTAAGATGGATGGCCCAGGTAGAACTACTGAGGCCCCTTAATCAGAATAACTATATCAACTTCATGGAAAATGTGGTTGTGTTCACAGCTAAACATTAGTATATATGAAGAAAAAAAAGGGGGGTAATAAAATGAAAAAAATGTTGGTAATTCTCTCTTATGAGGTTTAATTTGTCATTTGAAAATGTTTATAACTTAAAAAATCTAAAATTTAGGCAAAACTTCCAAGATAAAACTCTTTACGTCATAATTCCAATGGATGTCCTTATAGTTAATATATAAACAACTAAAAATATAGCACATTTAGATGGGACAAAGATAAATTCAGAAAAGATACATTCATTTATTTTTAGGTACATTTGTTTTCAATATGATTTCTAACCAGATAATATTATCAGAAGCAAATAACAACAAATCAGAAGATAAAGTTCTTTACTATATTATTCTTAACTTACTCATTATATATGTGTTAGGGGTGTGGCTCAGTGTTAAGAGAGCTTTACTAACATGTGTAGTGTCCTGAGAGATCAAACACAGGGGGAAAAGAAACACACATACACACACACCAATTTATATATATATATATATATATATATATATATATATATATATATATACACATTCATATAAATATATATACACATAAATATACAAATAAGTAGTTTCTTTAGAATTCCCTGGATAACTGGATAACTTACCTGGGTTTCCATCATTGGCTTTTGGAAAGGAAATGTATCATGGTTGACACACCATAAAACGTCATTATCCTCATTTTCTGAGGCTGCCATCAATAGAATACCTGAAAGTTTAATGTACAAAATTTTTTCATGATATCAAATAAAATGCATCCACAATAATCTTCATAATAACAATCACTAACATTAATATATGTTAATCTTTATAAGCAAACAAGTTACAAAGTAAGCAAATACAAAATCCTTGAAAGTAGGAAGAGTGGGTAAAGTGATACATGCCTGTAATCCCAGTGACTTGGGAGGCTGAGGAAGGAGGATCAAAGTTCAAGGTCAGCTTTAACAACAAAGTGAGAGTCTCAAAATAAAAAATAAAAAATAAAAAGGGCTGGGACGTGGCTCAGTGGTAGGGAGAGTACCCCTGGGTTCAATCCTCAGAACCATGAAAAAATAAATTAAAAAAGAAGAGGAGGTAGAATTGTTAAGTAATCTCAATCCTATACTGTATTTCTTTCAGGTAAAAATTTACTTTTTTTCATGTTATAACATCTCTGAAGTAAAATAGTTTGTAATTGGTAGTTTTATCAATAGAATTACTAACTTTATAAAAACTTAAGAGGTTAACAAATGTGCCTCTAATCAATGGTATTTAACACACAATGAAATAATTTATGCACCTGTGAATTCAAACACACCATGAATAAGAGATGAATAAGAGAGGAATGTGCTAGTGCAATGTCAGAGATAAATGTGCTCTTAAAGCAGTATCTCAGCAAACCTAGATAATATTACAGTTTGATTTTAAAATATACTCTCCTATGCTCAATTCCATACTTTCCTGCTAATTTGCTCCTTTTATACTGATTTTGTGCTGTCAGTCTTGAATCCACTGGACAGTCTTAGCTGAGGGGTCACAATTAATTTGTAAAGTATATAACTGGAAAAGTAAAACATATAATAATAAAGATGCAACAAGGGGCGGGGGGGCTGGGGTTGTGCAACATGTTCTAAATGGATCTATAGATGAAACTATTAAAATCCCACCTGCCGGGCTATGGCTCAGTGGCAGAGTGCTTGCTTATTAGCATGTTTGAGGCACTGAGTTTGATTCTCAGTACCACATATCATAAATAAAATAAAGGTCCATGGACTACTAAATATATATACATATATATATATATATATATATATATATATATATATATATATAAATATATATATATATTTAAAAAAAATCCCAACTGCCTTTTTTACAGAAACTGACAGGTGTTCCTAAAATTCATATGGAAATGCAAGAAATTGAGAAAAGTCAAAAGAATCTTAAAAAAAATCAAAAGTTGCAAGAATCACAACAAATTCAAAATTAGTATAAAGCAGAAATAATCAGACTGTATCACCAGATATATAAATGAGACAGAACTAAGTTCAGAACCCATATATTTATAGGAAACTCATTTGAGACAATGAATGGTACCAAGGCAACTCAATGATGAAAAACAGTCTTCTCCTAAAATGATTAATGGCTTGAAAAACTGAATATATACTTGCAAAAGAATGAAGTCCAACCCCTTCCTTGGGGCTGGGGGTAGAGTTCAGTGGTAAAGTACTTGCCTAGTAGGGGCCTGGGTTTGATCCCCAGCATCACACACAAAACAAATGAATCCTTCCTTATGTGACATACAGAAATTAACTCAAAACACATCAAAGACCACAATGTAAGAGTGAAACTATGGAGAAGAAAATAGGAGAAAATCTCTGTGACCCTAGATTAAGAAATAACTTCTTAGATAATGATAAGTATAATGACAAAAGAAGAAAAAAATAAATGGGACTTCATCAAAATTTAAAAAAATCTTTGAGCTGGGTACATGGTGCAAGCCTATAATCCCAGTGGCTCGGGAGGCTGAGGCAGGAGGATCAAGAGTTCAAAGCCAGCCCCAGAAACTTATCGAGGCCCTAAGCAACTTAGCAGGACCCTGACTCTAAATAAAATACAAAATAGGGCTGGAGATGTGGCTCAGTGGTCGGGTGCTCCTGAGTTCAATCCCCATATCAAAAAAAAAAAAAAAAAGAAAGGCAGAGAGTCTGAATAGTTATTTCTCCAAATGAGACATACAGATGGGTAATAAAAATGTGAAAAGATGGCTCAACATTATCAGACATCAGGAAAAACAAATCATAATCACAATAGATAGATGCATCCAACAGGATAGAAATAAAAAGAAGACAAGTATCAGCAAGGTTGTGGTGAAGTCAGAACCATCATACAAGTGAGAATGTAAAATGGTTTATTTGCTTTGGAAAAAAGTCTCATGGTTCCTTAAATGTAAAACACATTACCATACGATTGGGCAATTCAAACCCTAGATACATACACATAAGAAATGAAAATATATGTTGATAAGGAAACTTGTACATATTTATAGTAGCAACATTCATAATAGTCAGAAATTATCAACAATACAAATGGCCACCAATTGATGAATAAAAAGTGATACATTGCCACAATAAAATATTATTCAGCAATAAAAGATGTACTGATATATCCTAAACCATGAATTAATCTGTATTATGTGAAAATCAAAGTCAATCATATATTGTATGATTCTACTTATCTGAAATTTCTAAAACAGGCAAATTATTAAAAGGGGGAACTGGAATTAGGAATAACTACTGATAGATATGGGATTTTTTCCTGGGATGATAAAAGTTCTCAAGTGAGTAGTTATGGCTGTACTATTCTTAAATAAACTAAAAATGAATGAATTCTGCCAGGTGCAGTGGTGCACATCTATAATCCCAGTAACTCAGGAGGCAGAAGGATTATAAGTTCAAGGCCAGCCTCAGCAACTTAGCAAAGCCCTAAGTAACTTAGTGAAACCCTGTCTCAAAATTAAAAGAAAAAAAAAAAAAAAAAGGATTGGGAATGTAGCTCAGTGGTAAAATGCCCCTACAAGGAAAAAAAAAAAATGAATTTTATAGTACGTGAATTATATCTCAATAAGAGCCATTACCTAAAAACGTTATAATAATACCTAATAGTGTACATTTGAAAAACTCCCATTTGCAAAGAAAAGTTTCATCTGGATGTTGAACAGTAAAATGTTGGAATAGACAGTATAATAAGCATAGAAAAGGCCTTAGAATGATTAGAAAATAAAAACAAATACATTAGAAATTTCAAAAATGAAAAAAGTAAGTTCCAATGTTCCAAGTTTTGATGTTTAGTAACAGTAGGCACAGTAACAGTAAAGTTATTCATGTTTTCCTGATGAGTCTAAAAGAAGAGAATTCAGAGAGTCTATTACACTGGGTATAATACTAATTTTGACAAGTTGAGTTCATACACAAACCCAATAACAGGCTAAAATTAAGACTAAAAAGTACCATAAAGCCTACAGTGTTTATGTACACACCCACTGAAAATGGTTAAACTATAATATTAATATAAAAAAAAGGATTCCTGGAAAAAACCTAAAGCATTCCAAACTTTACTGAAAAATTTATTAATGTTATTTTCAAATGTCTCAAAATGTCTTATAATTTTAATTTTTAAGAACGTCATCTTAAATCTGATAGTATTTCAGAACGTACCTTTACTATAAAGAGCTTTGTGTACTTTTGAAGGCTTTTCCACTGTTGAAGATGCTGAGAATCCAGGAGGTAAGCGAATGTGAACCAGTGTCAGTGTATTAGGCCGAGCTAATGGCTGTCTAAATGGACAAGTGCTGAAATATAACCTGATACCTGATGATGGGGTAAAATTATGCATCAATAACAGAAAATAAAAGAAACTAAGGTACATGTGTATTAAAGCAATTCCATATAGAAACACAGAACTGTTAAAATGATAAATTACTTTCCTCATTGATCTTGAATTATTAATTGGACCACCAGCTGAAACAGATTTCTAAGAAAATATCACTCAGAATTGAGAAATGAATCAACACATTTCATTGTGTTCAGAACAAGCCAAGAAAGCCTGTGTTCCACTTCAGGCTATGACTAAGTGTGAACAACTTTAGCTTTCAGGTCTGGTTATACTTCTAAAAAATGAATAGACAGAATCAGAAGAAACTTCTATTTTTAAAAATTCTTTATTTTATGAATATCAATATGACTTGAAAACATTTATAATCATAAATTTCCAAATCTAAAAAACATCATACTAACAGCAATAGCAGATACAAAAATTTAAAAACCTACCTGCATGTGTGACAGCCAATAACTGACAGTCCAATGATTCAGAATTTTCAATCACTGCTATCTGAACAATTGGCTTAAAAACAGAACGATCAATGGTCCTAAAAATGAGGAGAAAAAAAAACTTGTGTATTTCAAAAATGTGTCTGATTTATAAAATATAGTTTTCATCATTATATCCACACGTCTAAATATGCTAAACTAATTTAAATTAACCTCTGAGAAAAGTAATAAGACAGAAGCAAAAACTCTAGACTATGCATTATTTAAGTGAATACTGTTAGGACTAACTCTTTTCAAAGATTGGAAGAAAAAGGCTAACACCACTGGGTGAATGGTTCCTGGAGAACAAAGGGTGCTCAAATTACCATTGTAATAAAGTAAAAGGGAAAAATGAATTTTTGTAATGAAGAGATTCGTGAGTTGTGGGTTTTTTTGTTTTGTTTTTTAAACAAAGGGAGCTCACAACAACAAGTGCTGGCGAGGATGTGGGGAAAAGGGTACACTTGTACATTGCTGGTGGGACTGCAGATCGGTGCAGCCAATTTGGAAAGCAGTATGGAGATTTCTTGGAAAGTTGGGAATGGAGCCACCATTTGACCCAGCTATTCCCCTTCTTGGTCTATTCCCTAAAGACCTAAAAAGGGCATGCTACAGGGACACTGCTACATCGATGTTCATAGCAGCACAGTTCACAATAGCAAGACTGTGGAACCAACCTAGATGCCCTTCAATAGACGAATGGATAAAAAAAATGTGGCATTTATACACAATGGAGTATTACTCTGCATTAAAAAATGACAAAATCATAGAATTTACAGGGAAATGGATGGCATTAGAGCAGATTATGCTAAGTGAAGCTAGCCAATCCCTAAAAAACAAATGCCAAATGTCTTCTTTGATATAAGGAGAGTAACTAAGAACAGAGTAGGGATGAAGAGCAGGAGAAGATGATTAACATTTAACAGGGATGAGAGGTGGGAGGGAAAGGGAGAGAGAAGGGAAATTGCATGGTAATGGAAGGAGACCCTCAGGGTTATACAGTGGAGGAGGTAGAGAGAGAGGAGGGGAGGGGAGGGGAGAGGTGGGGAGGGGGGAGGGTGGAGGACGGGAAAGGCAGCGGAGCACAACAGACACTAGTATGGCAATTTGTAAATCAATGGATGTGTAACTGATGTGATTCTGCAATCTGTGTATGGGGTGAAGGTGGGAGTTCATAACCCACTTGAATCAAAGTGTGGAATATGATATGTCAAGAAATTTGTAATGTTTTGAACAACCCACAATAAAAAATTAAAAAAAAAAAAAAAACAAAGGGAGCTCTACCACCAAGTTATATTCCTGGCTCTTCTTTTTCTTTCTTTCTTTTTTCTTTTTTTTAACTTTTGAGACAGGGTCTAAATTGGCCAGGCTGGCCCTTAACTTGAGATATTCCTCCTCATACTAGGTCACTGGGATCACAAGTGTGTGCCACCATACCTAGATGTAATGAAGAAATTTGTAAGTTCACATCAACTGTGTAATAAGTGTCTAAAAAATTTATTACTAAAAGTCTAATTGTAGGGAAAAAAGACAAAGTCAGAAATAGGTACATGATAAAGAACTTCTGTCTCTCCCTCCCAAATGTCAACATTATAAAAAAAGCAAGAAGAGAGCGCTCTATATTAAAACCACCCATGCAATTCAAAAATTCCAATTGAAGAATTTGAAAAGAACAACTACAGAAATTTGGGGACAATTTTAATATGAACCATATGATTATAGTTAAAACACAAGATATTACAAAATTACTATTAATTATCTTAGATATAGTAATTGTACTGATGGTTACATATGAGGCTTACAGAGAAGAAGGAAGCTAAAGAACCTAAGGGTGAAAGGCATTATGCCTGGAATCTACTTGCTAATGATCCATTAATAAAGAGTGAGCAAATGAGGCAAAATGTTAACAACTGGGGAATTTAGAGAGTGAGTTTATCAGTTTTTGCCATATTTTTATTTAAAATTTTCTGTGGATTTGGAAAAATTTCCAAAGAAAATTAGGGGTGGTCTCAAAGTTGACAAGGTTGGCCTCAAACTCATGATCCTCCTGCATAAGGACTCCTGAGTTGCTGGGATTATCGGCACACATCACCATATCCAACTTCCTTTAACATTTATGTTTTAGATATGTTTTGAAAGAATAATATTAGTATACTACTGCACATAAATGTGTTATTATGTCTGCCAACAAATGACATATTACCTTGCAATGTTTCCAGCAGCAGAGACAATAGCATTCTGGGAAACTGAGGCCACTCTACTCATTCCCTGTCCATCTTGGCCCAAGTCATAAACCTATGAATAAAAAAATTACTCTCACTTAAACATAATTATATACTGTATATATTTTGTTAGATAAACTTTTCCCTTTTAGGGATCCTCCAATTTTGTTACTTAATACGGTTATGGTAATGTTCATAGACTTAAAAACTCATAAAAAGAGGCCCTAAGAAGCAGTTTTAATGTTTTGTTTTTTAAAATTTTTAATCAGGGAAATGCAAACCAAAACCATACTAAGACTGCATCTCACTCCAATTAGAATGGTAATTATCAAGAATACAAACAGTAATAAATGCTGGAGAGTATTGGGGAAAAAGGTACACTTGAACATTGGTGGTGGGACTGCACCACTCTGGAAAGCAGCATGGAGATTTCTCAAAAATCTAGGAATGGAACCTCCATATGACCCAGCTATCCCACTCCTTACTATTTATCCAAAAGAATTAAAATCACCATACTATAGTAATACAGTCACCCAATGTTTACAGCAGCACAATTCATAATAGCTAATTTATGGAATTAACCCAGATGCCTATCAATGGATAAACAGATTAAGAAATTGTGGTATATATACACAATAGAGTTTTTACTCAGTCATAAAGAATAACGAAACTGGCATTTGCTGGTTAACAGATGGAAACAGAGAACATCACGCTAAGTGAAATATGCCAATATCAGAAAATCAAGGGTCAAATGTTTTCTCTTATTGTGGAAGTCAGAGTAAAATAAAGGAAAGGAGGAGAGGACTGGATATCAAGAAGATATAGTGAAAAACAGTAGAGTAGAAGAAGGAGATTGAGAGGGAAAAAGACGAGAAAGGAAAGGGGAAGTAACGCAGAATGAATTTTTAAAAAATCAAGCTATATGCATATATGAATATACCACAGGGAATTTCACCTTTATGTATAAGTAGAAAGACCAATCATAAATACTAAATAGATGAGAGTAAGATCAGTAGACTAAAGGAAGAGAATGGGGGAAGGCAGGAGAGAAGGAAGTGGGGGAACACGAACCAAAATAAAATTCCATGCATATACAAACGTATACCTATAATGCTCTAATAAAACACACATAGACACACACACACACACACACACACACACACACATACACACACAGAGTTAACAGAAAAAGTTAAAGTAACTAAATCTTTTCTACTCTTTAAACAGTAGCATAACATGAATACTTACCTGTATTACTCCTTTCTCTGATCGTGTATATAAGATATTTCTAGAATTATCAATTGCAATTTGAACAATAGGGTCTAAAGGCAGAAAAGAAAAGAAGAAAAAAACCCCAACAATTAACCAACTGACACAGCAGCCATGTACAACAAATTTAAATTGCTGAATTAGATAGAACTGTCCATTCAGGGGCTTTCATTTCTCTTGGTTGGGAGTTAAATCCCAGGGTATGTAAATACATAAGGACCAAATCAGGAAGCATTTAGATCAGACAACAGATGTCAAATACAATGACAAGGTAAGAACACCACAGAAAACTTACTCTAATTTTTTTTTTTTTAATTTTTTTGGCTATCGGGGATGGAACCAGGGGCACTTTACCATTTAGCTAATATTCCCAGTCCTTTATATTTTATGGTAAGGTCTCACTAAGTTGATGAGGCTGGCTTCGAACTTAAAATTGTCCTGCCTGAGCCTCCTGAGCAACTGGGCTGTGTCACCATGCCTGTCTCTAAATGAATTTTAAAGAAAACAAAATACAATTTCTACAATATTTCTTCATTCAACAATATTTAATGTTTATTATATGCTAGAAACACAGAGACTAATTTATACTATTTTTTTCAGAAAACTTCCAATTTAATAATTCACTATGTAAAGGGGACACATTATTAGGACATTTTAGTCAACAATGGATCATATATGTATAAAGTGATCCCATAAAATTATTATCACCTCATAGATGTTGCAGGCATCTTAGTTTCTATAAGTACAGTCTATGATGTTAGCACAATGACAAAATTACCTAACAAGGCATCTCTCAGAACACATCCCTAATATTAAGCAAATCATGACTAAAAATTCAGACATTTAAGGTATATTTATCTTATTTCACCAAAGCACTTAAAATCATTTCCTCTGTTTAAACCCCTCAGTTTATTAAAAACTTATATATATATTATATATTATATATATATTTTATACTTGAAATTTATTATAGATGGCAAAACAGGTATTAGATGTCTGAATCAATTGATCAGTCTCTCTCACACATACACCCACACACCCACCCACACATTTTAAATGTTTAAATATGCAGAGCTACTTTGGACATGTTTTTCATGATTCTATGTGTATAAGAAATAAATAATTTGAAAATAAAACCCATTCTTTTTCTACATTTTCTAATCCCTTTCTTTTAAAACATCTTATGAACATAATAAATGCTATTTAAAGTGACCAAGTATGTTAATTAAGAATGAGGAGCTGGAATTGTGGCTTAGTAGCAGCACACGTGCCTAGCACACGTGAGATACTGGGTTTGATCCTCACATAAAAATAAATAAGGGTATTATGTCCATCCACAACATAAAAATAAATAAGGGTATCATGTCCATCTACAAGTAAAATATATATATGAAAGAATGAGAGTGCTTGCTTCAGGAGGACATATACTAAAATTGAAATGATACAGAGAACATTAGCATGGAACCTGTACAAGGATGACACGCAAATTCATGAAGCGTTGTATATTTTGGGGGAATGACAGTGGAATAAGATAGACATTATTATCCTCTATGCATGTATGACTATACTACCAATGTGACTCTACCATATTGGTGAAAGGAAGAAGTTGTGCTCCATTTGTGTACAATGTGTCAAAATGCATTATATTGTCATGCATAACTAATTAGAACAAATTAAGGGGAAAAAAAAAGAGAATGACAATGTCTGAAGAAAATGTTAAGTAAACAACATTTTAAAAATTTGTTTTGGGCTGGAATTGTGGCTCAGTGGTAGAGCACTTGCCTAGCATGTATGAGGCAATGGGTTCAATACCCAGCAACACATAAAAAAACTAAATAAACAAAATAAAGGTATTGTGTCCATCTACAATTAAAAATATATATATTTTTTAAAATTTTGTTTTATTTGCCAAATTTGTTTCCTACTTACCATCTTCTGAGAATGTAAATTGTAGCAAGGAAGGAACAAGGAAAGAAAGTGAGCTCTTTGAGTGGTTTATCTTCCTACATCTTTGACTAAACCAACCTGCTTCTGCCTTAAAAGAAAAAAAAAAAGGAGACTGATAAAGGTGTGTAACTTATAACAACTGCTGATTACTCAAGTCTTCATGTACCAAGGACTGCAAATGAAGTGAGATCTGTCATTCAAAACTAACTATTGACTTTAGTCCTATAATTAAAAATATCTATCAAATAAACATTCAAGACATTATTGACAAGTCGAATGAGAAAATATAATCTAATAAAATGTGTTTTTATTAGATTATACTAGTTTTAATAAAAACACTATGTGCCAGGTGCAGTGGCACACACCTGCAATCCCAGTGGTTCAGGAGGCTGAGACAGGAGGATCACGAGTTCAAAGCCAGTCTCAGCAATGGCAGGTGCTAAGCAACTCAGCGAGACCCTGTCTCTAAATAAAGTACAAAACAGGGATGGGGATGTGGCTCAGGAGTTGAGTGTTCCTGAGTTCAATCCCCAGGACACCATCTGCCCGCCCCCGCCCCCGCCCCCACCGCCACCGCCACCGCCACCGCCACCCCACCAAAAAAAGTACACTTCTTATTTACTAGAAATCACACACATAAGCACACATGCTTATATAAATACTATATATACACATATATTATTGTATGTATCATGTTCTACAAAAACATACACACTAGAGACCCTGGGTCCAATTTTTCTTATAAGAAATAGAACTAAAAAATTTTTTTGACTTTGGGAAAAGAGCTGGGTTTTACAAATACAGAGTAGAGATAGAAGACTATAGCTTTAGTTGTATGCTTGAATATTTTCCACCAGAATATTAGAAAATTAAAAGCTTATCTTTCCCTACTTCATCAAGAGGGAGGGGAAAAAACAGAATGTTTATAAGTGTCAAACTTACTTGGTATGCTACTTCATATAAACAGCCATCCTTTCCAGCCAAGAAAATTCTGCCATTATCAGTTGATGTTATTGTTAAAAGGTAAGTATTATCAGTGGGAAGAGAATATAAAGGATCTGGAAGCAACTGCATTCCGCCAGACATACTATCATTAAGAATCCCAGAACCTATTTTTTTTTTTAAGAAAAAGTACAAGAATCAGTTTATTGGTTTAATTTTAAAATGACCTTTACATTATTTTCAAAATTGATTTTCTTATTGAATTCTTATTAATATACCCCAAAGCTTCTATAGTATACATTTTAAAATTACTATAAAGTGTGATACCAATAATTTGATAAATTCAAATAAATAGAAGCTTATATATATATATATATATATATATATATATATATATATATATATATATATATATATAATGTAGTAAAATATCAGGCAAAAAGCTAATCCAAATTATTAAATTTTGGCAAAGATTGTAAGGATTTGGCAGTAATAATCATTAATTTGACTCACTGGAATTCAACATTTTACCCAGATTGATTTTTAATTATTATATTAATTGACCAATGTATTGCTATTTTAAAAACCAAAATATGGATTACCATACCTGTCTGCAAATTGGCATAACTGAGTCCAAGAATTACTATATCCACGGGGGTTGCCAAAACCAAGAGGTGTCGTATATGAGGCTGAAAGATGCCTAAGGTAAGGTAGACACAGGGAAGAAATTATTTGCATGTAAGCATTTATAGAATATGGTTTTACCTTTAAAATGAGTTACTAGTTAAATAGCAAATTAAAAAATCTGAATCTAGCCGGGCATAGTGGTAAATGCCTGTAATCCCAGAAGCTCAGGGGGCTGAGGCAGAAGCCTCACAAGTTCAAACCCAGCCTCAGCAACTTAGCAAAATGTTAAACAACTCAGTGAAATCCTGTCTCTAATAAAATATAAAGAAAGGGCTGGGGATGTGGCTCGGCAGTTAACACCCCTGGGTTTGATCCCTGGTACAAAAAAAAAAAAAAAAAAAAATCTAAATCCAGTTAATTCTGGTGTTAAAATATTACTATGCTTGATCATTTAAATCAGTAAATAGTAGTCGAAAAGAACTACCTTAGGAAACATTGAGTTCAATATTTAATGTCATTTAAAAGCAGTGTTACAATACAAAATAGTTTAGATTTATTTACCTTTGTTCATTTATTTTGCAGTACTAGTGACTGAACCAAAAGGTATACTACCACTAAGCTATATCCTCCATCCCTTTTATTTTTGACAAGGTCTTACTAAGTTGCTGAGGTCTCAAACTTGAGATCTCTTGCTTCAGCCTTCTAAGTAGCTGGGATATCAGGTGAGAGACACAATGCCCTGCTTATAACACATTTTTTGAGAGTCAAAGTTATCGATAGTTTTTAGTAGCAAAGCTCATAATAGTTTAATCATCAAAGATAACACATTTGTCTCAAATTAAAGACTGCCACAATTTCAATTGTGTAAAATAGCATTCTACTTATCTGTTTTAGATGGATAATTTGTGTGTATTACAGTAGAGGGCAGAAATGGTCATTAACTTTTTAAAACAATATATACATTTTTATAACTTTATTTTTTTATATGGTGCTGAGGATCAAACCCAGTGCCTCACCCTTCTAGGCAAGCACTCTACCACTGAGCTACAGCCCCAGCCCTGTCATTGACTTTTATATGAATAAACTTTTAAATGAAGAAACAGGACATAGATAAAGACATCAGGATAAAGACTATTCAGACTCTATGTATGGGGAAATACATTTCCAATAATGCAATCAAATAAGCAATGTACAAAAATGCATGTTTCTACTTACATGAATAGTTATAATTTCAAAATGGGTGCAATCTTAAAAAATTTTTATTTAGGCCTTGCCAAGAAGTAAATTTTGCCTAATGCTATCTCTTGTTGGAGGGTGCATTCATGGATATATATTAAAGTTAAATCAAACTATTGTTTATCAGTACCCTAGATAGAAGATTTGCTATTACGAAACTGATAGTATTAAGTTACACAATGCTTTTAATTTCTCTAAGGTTTATTCTGAACTTTGTTCTTACTTCTACGGGCTGTCAAGACCAAATAAGCAAAATAAAGTTCAAAAATATATACTTTAACATTTAGAAGATAAGAATAAGGGGCTAGGGATGTAACTCAATGATAGAGGGCAATCCCAGCACTATTAAAAAAGAGAGAAAGAGAGAGACTTACATCATGAAAGTAAATAAACAGTTAAATATTCCTAATCATTTTCTATTCATATTTCTAATTACATGTAATTCAGAATAAAACTTCAATGGTAAATTAAAATATTTTAAATGTATTATTTGGTCCTAAAACATTCATAGTCTTATGTATATACAAACATAAGTTTATCTCTTATATTTTTATTGCTTACCAGCTTTTGGTTTCACAAGTCCCACAGCAAGGATTGTCTCACTAAGTCCATCAAAATAGGCAAGGTCTCCTCTGTCAATAATCGAAGAAAAACATGTTATATGTACAAAGAAAACACAGTCTTATTTTATAGCTCTTTATTGTTGAATAAATTTAGACATAGAATATGATAAAAAAAAATAAACCAGCAAGCAAAACTAGTTCGGTCCCAAGATTTAGGGACACAGACCTGCCTAAGGCTAAGCCTGAAATGGGAAAACTCTACCACATTGCAAATCTCTCTCCAACAAGGCTTCAAACATTTATTATCATCAATCTATTGCTAAGGCAGGGGAAAGAGTGCAGAGAGGACTCTCTTAGAAGAAGGGGTTCACAGGGAAAGCCTAACGATGAGGGTAGAACAGGAATATTGAGGGAATAAAAAATCTCCAGTAACCCAACCTGCATCCTAAACCTAAGAGAATCTGGTACCTGCAGTACTCTGAGAGTAACTACAGCCACACACAAAAGCCAAATGCAGTTGTTTCCTTGTTGGAAAAAGCCAACTTTAAACTGGGCACACTTGTAATCCCAGCAGCTTGGGAGGCTAAAGCAGGAGGAGTGCAAGTTAAAAGCCAGCTGTAGCAATTTAGTGAGGTCCTTTGCAACTTAGCAAGACCCTGTCTCAAAAAAGATGGTGATGTGGTTCAGTGGTTAAGAGCCCTTGGGTTGTTCAATCCCTGGTATAAAAAAAAAAAAATCCTTCCACAATAAAGGCCTTCTTACTATACCTCAGCAAGAGAAGAGGCACATCCATTTATAAAGACAACTTCACACAGTATCTACTGTTCTTCTTCTTCTTTTTTTGGGGGGGGGTGGGGGTGGTGGTGCTAGGGATTAGAACCCAGGGCCTTGTGCATATGAAGTAAGCACTCTTCCAACAGAGCTATATCCCCAGTCCCAGTATCTACTGTTCTATGTGTGATATCTGGCTTTCAATTAAACAAATGAGGCACAAAAAGCAGGAGAAAGAAAGAAAATCCAACTGTCAAAAAACAAAGTAATCAACAGAAGCAGACAGCTATAAATCTAAAGTATCAGACAAGGGATTTAAAGTAACTATAACCAATACAATACAGGCTGTAATGGAAAATTTTCTAATGTACACAATGCATAAATGAGTAAAGTACTTCAACAGAGGGCTAAGGACGTACCTGAGTGGTAGAGTACTTGCCTAGCATGTACAAGATACTAGATTCAATCACCAGCAACACACACACACACACACAAAATCAGAATTTCAGCAGAGATGAAAATTACAAGAAGCCAATGAAGTGTTAGTATTAAAAAAAAATTTTAAAGCACAGCTCAGGGCTGGGGCTGTAGCTCAGTGGCAGAATGTTTGCCTATCGAGTGTGAGGTGTGAGGCACTGGGTTCAATCCTTAGCACCACATAAATATAAATAAAAGAAAGGCATTCTGTCCATCTATAACTATAAAAAAAAAAAAAAAAAAAAGAAAGAAAGAAAAAAGCACAGTTCAGCAGGAGGCTGAGGCAGGAGAATCACAAGCTCAAAGCCAGCCTCAGCAACTTAGTGAAGCCCTAAGCAAATATTTACAGACAACAACTAAAAAAAATTTCAAAAGTAATGAAAAACATTAAAACAAAAGATCTAAGAAACTCAGAGAACATCAAATAAGTGCTAAGAAAAAAAAATATGATCAAGAATTTAAAGAAAGGTTCTGGTTGGACTGACAGGACTATGTAAGCAGAAGAATTGGCAATGTGTGTGGACCAGGATTCCCCATTCTCCCATGCCATGGCATTATATAGGGCCTTTTCATAACTAGCATAGCCTCTTGAAACTAAGACCCAATAATGCTAAAGTTGGGTTGGAGGAAAATTAATTGAACATGATTATTTCTATTAGTCAATGGAATTAAGACTTAAAATAGATAACTGGGGGCTGGGGATGTGGCTCAAGTGGTAGCACGCTCGCCTGGCATGCGTGCGGCCCGGGTTCGATCCTCAGCACCACATACAGACAAAGATGATGTGTCCACCGAAAAATAAATAAATAAATATTAAAAAAAAAAAAAAAAATAGATAACTGAACAATTGAAACAAAGTGTAAAGTTTTTACAAACTTAAATTTTTTTTTGTTGTTGTTAATAGGGATTGAATCCAAGGGTGAATCACTGAGTCACATTCTCAGATCTTTGGTTTTGAACTTGTGATCCTGTGCCTCAGCCTCCTGAGTCACCAGGATTACATGCATGTGGTATCACACCCAGGGCAGAACTGAATTTTTTGGACTAAAGACTTATACTCAGTACTCAGTGCTATCGTCTCCCGGTGCTATAGACCTCCCCAAATTCATGCTAAATCTTAACTCCCATGTGGTAGTATTTCGAGTGAAGGGTGAATTCCTTTTGTATGGGATTAGTAGCTATGTAAAACAAGATTCTCAAGAGCTTTCTTTCCCCTCTTCCTTCCTTCCTTTCTTAATTAGAGCTTAATATTTATACAAAGGAGTTGGGCTCGTTTTGACAAAATCATACATGCATAGAATTTTACTTCAATCCCTGTTCTCCCCAATTTTTTCTCACTTCCTCCCTCTTGCTATTGTCCTTCCTCTACTTACTGATCTTCCTTTTGCTCATTTATTTATTTATTGGCACTTTCTACATATACATAAAGGTGAAGTTCATTGTTATATATTCATATATGCATATAATACAATTTTGTTAAATTTATTCCACATTTCCTCCCCTTACGTGTCCTCCCTCCCTCGCTCTTTGATTTTCTTCTACTACTCTATTGATATTCCCTGTATGTTTATGATATCAGATTCCCCCTACCACCTTTTTGTTTATTTTGCTCTACTTTCCACAGAGGAGAGAAAACATTCAACCCTTGATTTTTTGAGATTGGCATATTTCACTTAGAATGATGTTCTCCATTTCCATCCATTTATCAGCAAAGGCCATAATTTCATTCTTCCTTATGGCTGAGTAAAACTCCATAGTGTATATATAACACATTTTTTTGACCCATTCATCTACTGATGTCTTGCCCCCCTTTCTGTGTAAAGACAAAGGAAGATGGCTACCTATGTACTGGGAAGTGAACCCTTATCAGACACTGCATCTACTGGTGCCTTGACCTTAAACCTCCAAAAAAATATGAGAAATAAATCTGTCAATTGTAAGTTTCCCGGTATTCTGTAATAGTGACTCAAACTAAGACACAAAGGAAAGTTTGGCTATTTGTTCCATGTGGACTGGGACCACATTAACCTTATTCAGCACTTTTCCTAGCACAACAATTCAATAAATATTTGTTAAATAAATGTTAGCTGTTAATCAAAATGCAAATATTTTATTAAAGTAAAAATCTTTTTAAATAAAATGATTATTCTCACGCTGAATTATCCTGCAGTTTTTCTGCACTGGGTTTTCTCATACACATACCTAAACAAAAAGGTCTAATTCTTTAGTAAAAATAATGAATATGTTCTGGTAACAACATATAGGAGCAACATTCAGGATACACAAAGAACAATCACAAGCACTCTATTGTGGCTATAACATTTCAATATAAAAATAGTTATGGAAACTTATAGTTTAAAACCTAGTTTCAATTAAGCAACAAGTTGACAAACGGTGTCAATTGTGATTCAATGACATGGGATCTTTGAACGCATTTTTTTTTCTTAATACTTTTTTAGTTGTTGATAGACCTTTATTTTATTTATTTATATGCGGTGCTGAGAATTGAACCCTGTGCCTCACACATGCCAGACAAGTGTCCTATTGCTGAGCCACAGACCCAGCAGAATGCATGTGTTTTGTTCTTAGAAGAAACATTAATTATTCAGGGGCAAGACTGAACTACAGAGGCCTTCCTATGGTTATCCCATACCTCAGTTAAGGATAATGATGAAGAAGTGGAAGCAAAACAAAATTTATTTGTAAAAGGCCAAGAGGGAGATCAATATGCTTTATTTAAGTTCAGATTGCCTTGGCCCTTCACTGAGACTTTATTATATATATTTAATTTGCACATAAAATCAAGACTACAAAATGACAACAGAACTTTTCTTTTTCCTGGTATGGGATTGAAACCAGCAATGTTTACCCACTGAGTCACATCCCCAATCCCTTTTCAAAATTTTTTATTTTGAGACAGTGTCTCACTAAGTTGCTTCGGGCCTCACTAAGTTGCTTCATCTGGCTTTGAACTTGTGATCCTCCTGCTTTAGCCTCCCAAGCTGCTGATATTACAGGAACATGCCACCACACTGGCCAAAATGTTTAAGTCACTTTAATAAGTTATCAGATGCCCACACTTCATAGAAATACTAGGAAAACAGGGGTCTTTCAAACGGTCAAATCAATTTTCAAAAAATTACCAATATACTATATTTACTACAGGTTAAGAGCTAGGAACCTAGAACCTGCTATCCAAGTGTGGTACTTAGGGTTGGAGATGTAGCTCAGTGCTAAAGGTTACCTAGCATATGCAAGGACCTCAGTTCAATCCCCAGCACTGGAAAAAAAAAAAAAAAAAAGTAGTATTTAAGACTAGCAGCATCACCTGGGAGCTTGTTATAAATGAAAATTCTTGAGCCTAATTCAGAATTCCTAAAATAGAATTCATATTTTAACATCCATAATGATTGGTATGCATGTCGAGAAACACTGACCCAGATACCACATGAGAAAAGATAAACTAGGAAGTTTCTGATGAGTAGAACACTAGCTGCAATAAGCAATGAAGGTTATCTGAATTCCAGTCACACCAAAGCAAACAAAACTTTAAATACATACCCATCCTCATAGTTCCACATGAATATGTCGCTGTCAATTGTTAGCCAAGCTCTGCTGATGGCAGGAAAAACTCCCATCATGCAGTTACACTGCATATCTGATATAGTATGAATGTAAGGTAGAAAGAGTTCAATTTCATTTCTCTTCAATTTGTTTCAATAGCTTTTTTTAAAATACTTTTTTTAGTTGTAATTAGACACAATGCCTTTTTTTGTTGTTGTTATGTGGTGCTGAGGATGGAAGCCAGCACCTTCACGTGCTAGGCAAGTGCTCTACCACTGAGCCACAATCCCAGCCCCATTGTTTCAATAGCTTTTGACGTAAAGTTTACAATTAAAAAAAATCATGATATGGGAACTGGTGACATACCTGAGGGGAAAAGATCTTGACTACCATATGTGAGACCCTGGGTTCTGTTCATTTTTAATATGAAGAGCAAACTACCCATGTATTTAAATGTATTTTAAATAAAACTCTTAAATGAACTTATATGCAATACTAATTCAAACCCAAATCAAGAATTATAATATTGAGGGCTGGGGTTGTGGCTCAGTGGTAGAGTGCTCACCTAGCATGCACGAGGCACTGGGTTTGATCCTCAACACCACATAAATGTAAAATAAAGATATTGTGTCCACCTAAAACTAAAAAATAAATATTTTTTTAAAAAGAATTATAATAATGAAAACACCAATTTTAACATTTTTTCAAATAGTTAAATAAAAAGTAATAGGATACGTCCAAACTGTTCGACAAGTTCAGGTGGGAGAGGAACTCTTCGGATGGAACTGATCTCTGGAAGATTGGGTACTGATAGCAAACCAGGTCCTTGTAGAGGATAATCCATATCTGACATGCCTGAAACAGTGGGATTACCTACAAAAAAATAAAATGAAGCATTTATTTATGATAATAATGTATGCTCATCAATTGGGCATACAGAAGCATTTTAAGCTCCCCCCCACCACACACACAAAAAGAGTGCATGAGGTGTTTCTAAAAGTATAAAGAGAATAAAGGAGTCTTACCTTACATAAACTAGGAGAAATTCCAGTGTTGAGTGGGCAGTTACTATTTTCAACCCTGACACAAAGGTTATGGTTCACAAAAAAAATACAAATAATACTATTCGAGTAATATCCTACTGGGAGAAAAACCACAGATGCTCTTTAAACAGTATTCTCAGTGGGCAACCTTTCTCTTATTCTAAGACTCAGATCACTAAGAATTATTCTACTGTTTGTCTTACTGATCCTGAACATTAGAACCAACTGACAATTATCCCAAGTACCTTTTCAGGCTCTATAGAATACAATACAAAGATGTTGGGGGAGGGCTGGGGATATAGCTCAGTTGGTAGAGTGCTTGCCTTGCATGCACAAGGCCCTGGATTCAATCCCCAGCACCACCACCAAAAACAAAAAAAAAATTTTTTTAAAGATGCTGGAAGGGGCTGGGATTGTGGCTCAGTGGTAGAGCGCCTGCCTTGCACATGTGAGACACTGGGTTCAATCCTCAGCACCACATAAAAATGAATAAATAAAGATATTGTGCCCATGTATAACTAAAAAATGTCAGGAGAAGCTGACATATAAAGCATTTTTAAATGTATTATGGAAGTTAAAAAAACATTTACAATCAATTCCTATGTACTGATTATTCACCTTCAACAATTACCAATAATATGCACAATCATGTTTACGTCCACTCCTCCAATGGATTCTTTTTAAAGCCAATTCTAGACATTCCATTTAATCCAAAACAAAACAAAACACAACAGTTTTAATAGAACAGTGCACATGATAATGGAAATGAAATTCCAAAAGGTGGAATTAATACTTTTAGTGAGGATGGGAATGGTTAAGAAAGCCTTCAAAGAGACTTAAAAAAAATTTTTTTTTAAGTTGTTGATGGACACAATACTTTTATTTATTTGTTTTTTATGTGGTGCCAGGAATCGAACCCATTCTCTCTCTCACGCACGCTAGGCAAGCACTCTACCACTCTACCACTGAGCCACAACCCCAGCCCTTCAGAGATATTTTTCCAGGGAGTCTGGAAGAAGTTTGTTAGATAAAGAATGAATATGCTAGAAATTATATAGCGTATAATAAAATCCTGAAGAAAGGGCTTCTTATACAAGACATATTAAGCTCAGGGTGACTAGAGGCATGAGCAGCTCAGAAAGACATTAAGAATAGGATGCAAAAGAAGGGAAAGAGATCAAATTAAAGAGGAAAGTGTTTGTAAAGGGATCTGATATTTAAGAGGACTAGAATAGAGGGACTCTTTTTATATCTTCTTTTCAAACCTAAGGAGGCCAAGGTGAAATGACAGTTGCTAATAGGCCAATCCGACTTTACAAAACAAGCCCACTTGTAAAGGTCTGCCAGGGACAAATATTGTCTGTTTCTAACATTTCTGATTACAAGTATCTCAATTAGAGATTTTTATAAATTGTCAAAGGTATTTTTGGTTTACATTGCACATATTATCCTGGTTAAATAACCTTGGTTCTTGCTCAAAAATCTCATCTATACTTCTCTTAAACATCTCTGCTTTTCTCCAATTTCCAACTCACAAAGGACTCACTTCTTTATTTATTTATTTATTTGGTTGTAGATGGACACAATACGTTTACTTTATTTATTTATTTTTATGTGGTGCTGAGGATTGAACCCAGTGCCTCAAACATGCTAGGCAAGTGCTCTTACCACTGAACCACAACTGCAGCCCCAGGACTCACTCTTTTTATCAAATGATGGGACTCCCTAAGCCCGGTGGAGTAGGTTAGAATTTAAAAACCGTTAAACGAATAACTTGCCACTCATCTCTCTTTTGTTGACAATATACCTTGCCTTACCCTCCCTGTGTATTTACACTACCGATTTCCCTGTTCTTTTCCTTTATCACACTGGGTAGATGACACCTCCCAGCACTTACACATTACACCAACTGTACATACAGTAAAACATATCTTTGAAAGAACGTAGTAAATTTCCAAATCAACTGTTTGCTCTTTTGATTTGCTCAATTGTTAATACAAGGAATGAACAAAGATGGGACTTAGATCAGGAGTTCTTTCCCATCTGGTCTTGGTGATAAACACTTGAGGGTAGTGAGAAGATCTTTAGGGCTAGGGGTAGCTTGCTCTTCATTCTTACCCTCTCAAATATCTACAACGAAGAAACTAAGTACAGGAAAAGAACCGAAAAGAGGCTATTTGTTGTTTCTCAAAACCGCAATAAACAGCGCTCTAAACCTCAGGATGTCTTCGCTGGGACCAATTTCGGGGATAAAGACCAAGTTGGAGCCAGACGACAGCCCTTCCGGCTGAGAAAGCAGGGGCACCAAATGGACACCGATCACTCACTTGGGGCAGACACCATCAGCAGCTCAGAAAGGTCCGGGTACATGCGGTCTTCTTGCAACTGACGGTCGATAAGCCGCCCCGCATTTTCCAGAGCTTCCTGCAGGGCTGAGGCCGACGTAGAGGTCGGCATCACTGCGCCCAGCAAAGAAGACGGCATGCCGAAAATCGTAGACAACAGAGTCGACAAATAGTCAAATCCTAAGGAGAAAGCCGAGAACACCCAAGAAGCTAACTCAGTTAGGCTGCTTGGGGCGCGCGCGCCTAACGAGCTGCCGGGCGCCAGGTCATGACGCACTTCCGGTTCGTCCGGGAGGGAACTGGAAGACGCCGTGGTGGAGCTGGGCGGAGGAAACAGTTAAGGGGACGGAACCTGGGGGCGGAGCGAGGGGGCGGGAAGCTCTTTGGAGGGAACCGGGTGAAGGCCCTCCGAATGGGCTAGGGAAAAGTGGGGAGAGGTCGTCCAGGAAATAGAGGAAGGAAGGGGGAAAGGGGAAGGGGTAGGAAAGGAGTGGGAAGGGCGGGGTTGGGAGGGATAGGGAGAGGAAAGAGGGGAGGAGCCGGGGTAGTGGGGTGCGGAGGCGGGCGATCGGGCTGTTCTGGTTGCGGTGGGTGTCCTCGCGTGCGGATCCTTGGCCTCGAGCTCCCGAAATCGGAATCCAGCAACTGCTGTTATTTGAGAGTACGCGCGGGGTGGGTGGGTGTTGCGATTGGGGGGCAGATCAGTTACCTTCGTGCTCTAAACTTCCAACAATGGCTAGGAATTGGTAAATTGTTTGAGACAGATTTCTTGTGAACCATAATTTCACTGTGTTTCTCATGGACGGTGGAGTAAATTAAAATTCGTTAGGGTTTGCGTATCTTCCTTTTGGGCTTTGTTATTGTAAAACATTAGCTGTTTAAGGAGTTATTCGCTTTGTACACGGGGGTCACTGTGTGCATTTTCTCTCCTGTTACACAGATGGAAAAGACTGTTATAATTCATCTTTTTATCCCCAGTACATAGTGCATGGATTGGTATAAAGTAGATAACCAAAAGATCATCCAGTTCTTTTAGGACAATGAATATCTATTTTGTATCTGACATATGCCTGCTGCTGAGAATATCAAACACAACATTCCTGTTCTCAGGTGTTTCACACGAAGCTATTCAAACGCATCACTATAATTTTTCTGATTAGTGTCTAAAAACTGCAGTAGGACAATGAGAGGTGCAAAGAAAGCCGAGAAACTCCATTTCCTAAAGAAAACAAATTGGATAAATCAAGGCACCCATTTTCTTTTTTTTTTTTACTATTATTATTTTAAATATTTATTTAGTTGTAGATGAACATATAGTATCTTTATTTATTTTTATGTGGTGCAGAGGATTGAACCTAGTGCCTTACACTTTTGAGGCAAGCACTTTACCACCGAGCTACAGCCCCAGCCCCAAGGGACCCATTTTCAAAAACAGTCCTTATTGAGAATCTCACCTAAGTAAGCATCATCCAGTTCTTCATAATTTGTTTAATCAACAACTGAATTACTCTAAATGGATCATTTAACATTTGAATTACCCCCTACCCAGTACTGGAGATTGAATCCAGTGTTGTTTTTATCCCCAGTCCTGATTTTGAGATAGGGTCTCCCCAAGTTGCTGAGGCTGGCTTGGTGTTTGCAATCCTACTGCCTCAGCCTCCTGAGCTGCTGGGATTAAGGTGTGTGCCACCATGCCAGTTTGAGTTACTTGTAACTGCCTCAAAATCTTGGCTGAATTTCTGAATATCAAAAGTTCTATGACATTTATGGTCTATACACTTATAATTTGACCCTATGGAAAATATTCAGTAGTCCCCCTTATCTTGTTATGCCAGATTCGTGGGACCCCAATAGACCTCCAGGAGCTGAATCTGATGAAAGCACACAAGAGTCTTTATTGCAAGCTGGAGCCTGAACTCACAACCATTCCCGATGCAGTGGTCCCAGGGAGTGAGTCTGGGTCCTTTGTTCAGTGAGATTTTATAGGTTTTGGGGGAATACTCTATGCGTCACTACATCACACTGCAAATCATTCCATACCTCTGGAAAATCAAACAACTCTTAACATTGATTAGCACATTCAATGGCAGGAACAAGATGGGTAGGGGTGATTGGTTAGTACAAGAAGGGGATTCTTTTGAACTGATTGGTTTAGGCCACGAGGGGTGTATGTGCTAAACTACATGGTTTCCCAACTTGTTATCAACCACCATAAACTACTTGGGGGTCATCTAGCATTCCAGGTATTCTCCCTGTCTCATCCTGATTGGAGGTTGCTAGGGGGGGTTGCTATGGGTCCTCACCTAGCCTAACTGAGGGACATCTGGCGCCTCAGACCTCTCCTGTTATTTACAGACAAACAACTCAGCAGGGTGGGTATGTGCTTAGGAGTGCTCTGTGGGTTTTTCCAAGGACAAGGGTCACGCCCCCTTCCTTAGGACAGGCCTTGAGGTAGAAGCTGCTGTTATTTATTTTTTAAAATGGAGTCATATTAGTTTCTCAACCTGAGGTGATAGTTCTAAGATCCACAGTAGCTGCTTGAAACCCTGGGTAGTACCACACCCCACCCACCCACACACACTTTGTTCTTCCCTGTCCATGATAAAGTTTAGTTTATAAATTAGGCACTGTAAGAGATTAATATTAAGAGAAAAGTTGTAATAGCGTACTATCATGAAAGTTTGCACTTGGCCACTATTAAGTAAAACAAGGGTTACTTGAACACAAGTACTGTGATACCATAACAGTAGTACAGACAGAGTGGATACAGTGGACCAAGGGGTGACTCGTGTCTACAGTAGGACAGACAGTAGTTGATGTGAGATTACATCATTGCTCAAAACAGCACTCGATTTAAAAATTACAAATGTTTATTTCTGGTGTTTTCAATTTAGTTTTTTTTTTTTTTTAATCTTTGAAACCATCAATTTTATACAATTTGTGAAAAAAAAAAAGAAATTTTTCTCCCAAAGCATGGGTGAAAGAGCGAAGAACAGGGCAGGGGGAAGTGTCCCAGGGAAAAGTAGCTATGACATGTTTGGAAGTGTCCCAGGGAAAATCTATGATGGGTATCGCAGGTGGGAGCAGAGGAGACTCTTGGTGCATCTAGATGCACTCCTAGCCATCGCGACATCATACTTTCTACTTGCTATGGACACCCAAGTATTATAGTGGTCATTACCCATGTTGATAATGATTTTCATAATTGCGGTACCCGGGAGTTTGGGGAGTGCCTCACTAGAAGTGGGTGAAGCTTCCTTGGCCTGGCTCAGCCATTGGTGCTGTATTACCTGCTCTGTGGTAGGCCTCTGCATGGGGTCCATTGTCAGTAATTTCACTGATCAGGCTCTGTGCTCCCCCAGAAACATGTGGAGGAATGTTATATGTTCCTTGCGTGATCAGCTCCTTGACCTCCTTACCAGTGCTTGCCATAAATGGGTGTTTCCCTGTGAGCATAAACTAGAGAATGACTCCCAGACTCCAGATGTCAGTCAGGGGCCCCTTCCTTCCACTTGATGACTTCTGGGGCAACATAGAGGAGGGTGCTTCGGGACCTGTTCAGTTTCTTTCCAGCTGTGAATCTGGTGCTCAAGCCAAAGTCAATGAGTTTGTCATTGCTACTGGCATCCACCACCACATTCTCCAGCTTCGGGTCAAGGAGCATGACACCCTTCTCATGGCAGCTTCCAGAAGCTTTTCCTACTCTTAAGTTGTTCTTGTTGTGTGTTTTGGTCACTGTGACAAAGGAGCTAATTAGAACACAGCCATGCATCATTGTGCATAGCTTCACAAATGGATGTGTGTGTGTGTGTGTGTGTGCTCGCCCGCTCACAGTGCTGGGAACTGAACCAGGTCCCTGCATATGCTGGAAAAGCTCTCTTAATGTGCACATCCCATCCCTGGGGGTGGCGCTTCCTGGCCTAACCAGCTCTCAGAACTGTTACATTGAAGCTAAACTATCAACCGGGATTTTGGAGAGATAAATAACATTCAAACCACAGCATTTGATAAACAAGAGCCTAGGGAGCTGGTCTCCACTAGATATGCCCTGCGTGAGGGGAGTCCTTCAGGTTGCACTGAGGACATCAGATAGGAATTCAGGTCTTGATGAAGACAGAAAGATCCCTGGTAAAGCAAATTCATGACAATTATAAATTAGTGCTTCTTTTGTTTTCTACAAGATGTAAGAGAATAATGTATCAAAACACCCCAATTTGGGCTGGGGCTGTAGCTCAGTGGCAGAGAATAAACAAAATAAAAGGCATGCTGTCTATCTAAAACTACAAAAAAATGTTTTAAAAACACCCCGATTTTATTCTAGATATTGAATAAATACCATATATAGCACTGTAACATCAGTAACCGAAGGGGAAGGGTTGGAGAGGCACAGCAGCCACATCTGTACACTACTGAAGTCAAGTTGCTGTAGATTCACACCAGAGTGACATCTCTTTCTCACATTAAATTTAACCCCCATGGGAACTACAAAGAAATACCAATAGAGCATACCCAAAGTGAGAGGTAAGGGAATTAAAATGTTTCACTAGAATCAACTAAATAGGAGGGAAGATAATCATATAATAAAGCAAGTCATATTGAATAAAAGCTTGTGCTTCTCCTTATAAGGACACAAACCACACTGAACCAAGGGCCATGATAAACATCAAAGCCCCACACATGTCCAAACTTCTATGCTATAAGCACTTCTCCTGGCCTATGAACTATCTTAAGTGAGAACAGGGACTGGATCTTATTTAATTTTGGATGCCCTAGTACAGAACTTAACACCTAGAAGTTTTTCACTTAATGTTGGTTGATGGTTCTTTGTTGTTGTTGTTTGTTTTTGCTGATTGAGTGGGTGGATGGATGAATGGATGGACAAATAGATGGATGGACAGATAAGCAAGTAGGTGGAGGCATTGATGGATGAAAGACAGGAAGGATGAGTAGTTAGATGTATGGTTGTGATACAAGTCTGAAAAATCAGGATTGGGTCCTCATTCCTCTGGTGTTGAAGATTAAACATCCAAGAAATGCCAAGGAAAGAGTAAAAAGTAAATTTTATTTAAGAGACAGGAGATGGGGGGCACTTCTCTGGAGACCTGGAGAATAGGGGACCCAGAGCTCATGCCCTGTGGGAGTGGGGGTATCTTACCCCTTTATAGTTTTTAGGTTTCCTTTCTTCTAGTACCTGCTGACCAAAAGGCAGAAAAAGAACTGTCCAGGGGGTGATTGCTTGTGTTGAAAGTGTGATTCTTCCCTTTCCCCAGAAGTGTTAGCAATCCGCTGTTGGGGAAGTGCTATCTATTTATTGCCTTGTCTTTGATAATCAGCTATCTGTCCTTTGCCCCAGTCTCATTCCCCCCGCTCTGAATAAGGGAAATGGGCAATGACTGCTCTGGTGCTTCAGACTGAGAGAGGGTGACATATGGCAAGCAGTTTGGGTTTCCCTTTTAGGAATGTTTTGGGTCGGCCAAAAAGTCCCGGTAAAAGTCTGATTCTGAAAGAACAG
Source organism: Marmota flaviventris (assembly GCF_047511675.1). Lineage (NCBI taxonomy): Eukaryota > Metazoa > Chordata > Mammalia > Rodentia > Sciuridae > Marmota > Marmota flaviventris. The sequence continues at coordinate 147,120,352 of NC_092502.1, forward strand.
GCCTTAGAATTATCTGGAGGTGGGCACTTCATGATGATATTGATGAAGGTGCTCTTGCCTGAGTACTGCAGCCCCATCAGGGTCATCTCCATCTCCTCCTTTCAGAACAGAAAATGGAACCAGTCCAGGAGGCTGGAGATGAGTGCCAGAATGATGATGGTGTGGAGCAAGGACAGGCAGCAACATGGTGAATACTTCCACACAAGCAGCCTTTGGCCTGGACCCTAGCCCAAAGTTTTCTCAGGGCACCGACCTTCAATTTAGTATTTTTGGACTGTGGTTGACCACTGGGTAACTGAGAAAATGGAAAATAAAATGGGGTGGGTGGGGTAATCAGAATATTTATTACTGATGCATAAATGGGCAGTTGGTTTTCCAGTTGTCAACTTACTTATATTTGGTAGATCTAAGATTGAAATGTGATTGTTTGGCCTGGAGCTTGGTTTTTTGTTTTTCTTTTTTTAATGGTGCTGGGGATTGAACCCAGGGCTTTGTGCATGAGAGGCAAGCACTATACCAACTGAGCTATACCCCCAGTCCCTGGAGCCAGTTTTTAATTTGACACAAAATAGGCTATTGAGAATTTTCAACTCTATAAATTGGATAATCTAGCAATATTGGTCTAATACTTCCCACAGAAACAATGGTCCTGAGGGGTAATGTAATGTTTAATGTTTACATATTGTCTATGCCAGCTTTCCCTCTATAATTGCTGAATTGAGTCCACACATCCAAGACTGCAAAGCTTGAAATACCTAAGTTTCAGCCTTTTACAGGAAAAGTTTGCTATGCTGACCTCCTTTCTATAACAGAGATTCCAAAACTTGTTGGCTTCAGGATCTCTTTATTACCTTAAAAACTATTCAGGATTCCAAGGAGACTCTGTTTTGTATGGGTTATATTTATTTATACTTGTTAATAACACAGAAAGAAAATTTAAAAATTAAAATTCATTTAAAAGTATAACAGACCAAATCCATGTTAATATAAATAACATATATTTTATGAGAAATCATTGTACTTTTAAAAACTAAAACACTTGTAAGAAGAACAGAATTATTTCACATTTTTACAGATGTCTTTAATATTTGGCTTAACAAGACAGCTGGATTCTCATGTCTGCATCTGCTGTCAATAGGTTAAGATATGTTTAGCTGAAGAAAAGCTGGTTTCAATTATATAACTGGAAAAAGAAGTATTTTTTTTTTAGAGAGAGAATTTTAATATTTATTTATTTATTTTTTGGCAGACACAACATCTTTGTTTGTATGTGGTGCTGAGGAACCCGGGCCGCACACATGCCAGGCGAGCGCTCTACTGCCTGAGCCACATCCCCAGCCCGAAAAAGAAGTATTTTAATAGCCCTTTAGACACTTGTGAATATTCTTTGGCACTGGATCAGACTTTACAAGTGGTAGTTTCTTAAAGATTAGCTGCGATGTGGAATTTGAAACTGTCAGTGACACATACCCTCCCTCGCTCCCATCAGTGAATTCTTTTTTTTTTTTTTTAAAAAAACACTTTTAGCAGTTTTTAAAATATGTACTTTTAGATGTTGATGGACTTTATTTTGTTTATTTATTTATATGCAATGCTAAGAATTGAACCCAGTGCCTCATGCATGCTGGGCAAGCGCCTTAACACTGAGCCACAACCCCAGCCCCAGTGAGTTCTTTTTGTTCTTCGTTAAATTAAAATCCACTGGTCTGTCTTGTACTTTGAATTGATGTTTTATCCCCACATGATTCTGTATATTATGTGCTGATTACTTGGGAAATATTGGTTCACTGAGTTCTGCAGAACTTCCAATGTTGACATATTTAATTAACCAAAAGAAAAAGTTATCATGTTAATATCATTACCTACCTTATACAAAAAAATTAAGGCTACTTGTGGTGCTATGTCTAATCCCAGTGACTCAGGAGAATGAGGCAGGAGGATTACAAGTTTGAAAACAGTCTGAACTTTGAGAGATCTTGTCTCAAAATAAAAATTAAAAACACTGGGGGAGTCCCCAGTACAAAAAAAAAAAAATCAAAAAACAAACAAACAAACAAAAAAAACAACACTGGTTGAATCCCCAGTATTAAAAAAAAAAAGTTTTGGAAAATGTCAAACTGAAGGGAGCTATTGAGTTTTCTTTTCTTCTCTTGTGATATTTTGTGGCTATTGAGTTTTTGAAGTTTCCAGTTTTCTCTTGAAAATTCTAATTCTGTTGGTAACAAGTACAGTCATTTTCCTTGAATTGACAAACTCATTTCATTAATTCTGGAGAAAATATTTCCTAAATACGTATATCTGAATAACTATACTTTGTGAGTCACCATATCAGGCAAAAATGGTGGTTCATTAAAATTCTAACAACCCAAATACAAGTGATTTTCTTCTTAGAGGACCATCATATTTTGATATTTTAGTCGTGTTCTATGTTTTACCTCCTAAGTATTAGACAGACATACACTCAAGCATAAAGATTTAATAAAATTAATGCTTATTGCTTTATTAAGCACGTTATTAAGGGAAACTGGTTTTGTTTATGGTAGATATGCAACAAAAAAATACAGTGACTACTACAGCATTTTGCTTGCCACTCCCTTGATTTATGTTATGGATCTAATAGTTTTACCCACCTTTAAAATTATTAATTAGAAGACCACTAGACTGGAGCTGGGGCTGTGTCTCAGTGACAGAGTGCTTGCCTAGCATGTATGAGGCACTGGGTTCAGTCCCTAGCACCACATTAAAAAAATAAACAAAGGCATACTGTCCATCTACAACTACAATATAAAAATAAAAAGATATTGCTGTTGAAAAAAGAAAAGGCCACTAGACTGAGGTAGTTTGACTTCCCTGAGTTCTTACGTTCACAAAGCAAAACTCAACTCAGTGTAAACAGTCACATTTGACACCAATCAGAAATTTGCTGACTCCAAACTAGAGACCTCTTAAGCTTAAGTAATCACAAATTGCCAACTAAAGTTTAAATGAGACTTTTCATTAGAATGATTCAAATAAGGCTACTGCTCCAGTTTCACAAGTCAAATATTTTCTGCGCTCTAGTTCCATGTTCTCTCCCATAAAAGCCTTTCCCTTGTGCCCCTTGGGCAAAGACCTGAAGGGCTTGTGGTCTCCTGCCCCCCAATTTATGAATCATTGTTTGCTGAAATAAACTCTCATATTTAAATATGTCTCACTTTATTATTTAATATCACCATCAGTGAAAATGTCAATGGAGTGAAAAAAGTAAATGATGTCTTAGCGTTTTTATGAAAATAGTTTTGATCTCATGGACATCCTTAAGCAGGTCTTCAGCTCACACTGTGAAATCACTGCTCAAGTAGCTTCCCTTATTCTTGATTTTAAGTTGACTGAATCTGATTAAGCTTCTGATAGGTATTTAGGTTTTAAAAAATCTCTTTATTAGAATGGAAATTGTAATGCTTTGTGTCTGAGTGTGTAATATATCCCAGACACTATTCTAATTCTTTTATGAGGATTAACTCATTCAATCACCAGAAAAAACTGTAATGTGATGAGTGCTATTGTTATCTACCTAACAGATGAATAAACTGAAGTACATAGAGGCCAACCCAAAATTATGTAATCAAAACCAGGCATGGTGGTGCACCTACATAATCTCAACTACTTGGGAGGGTGAAGCAGAGGATCCCAAGTTCAAGGTGAGTCTGGACAATTTAGCAAGGTGCCATCTTAAAATAAAAAGGACTTGAGGATATAAATCAGTGGTGGAGTACTTGCCTGACATGCCAGAGGCCCTGCATTAGATCCCCAGTATTGAAAACAAAACAAACAGGATTTAAACCTAGACATTGTGGTTATTGAACTCATCTATGTAACACTATATTACCTCTTAAATATTTGATTAATATATAAATTAAGTTCATTTGCTCCAAGAAAATCAAATTTTCCCTCTTACACTTAAACGTTATGATTATGAATTTGTTTCACACAAATAAATACTTTAATGTAGAAGTCACTGCTAGTGCAATTATTGCCTTTTTCTTCTTCTTTTTTTTTTTTTTTTTTTTGTATATCCAGGATTGAACTCAGGGCCACTCAACCACTGAACCACATCCACAGACCTATTTTGTATTTTATTTAGAGATAGGGTCTCACTGAGTTGCTTAGCACCTCCCTGTTTCTGAGGCTGGCTTTGAACTCATGATCCTCCTGCCTCAGGCTCCTGAGCCTTTGGGATTACAGGTGTGCACCACGGAGCCTGTATTCTTTATCAAAAGCAAATACATCTTCTTGTGACTTTTCTCTGATGATCATGAATAGCTGTTCCTACTGATTGATACCTCTCTTCCCTTTCTCTTTTTCCTCTAGTACTTTGTAGTCTAAAATTTTATATATCATCTCAATGCTTCACCTACCACCCTTGACTACTAAACTGAAATAGCTATTTATAGTTAAGGGTGTGGATTAATAACAAACTGTATTCACAAAATTCTGTTTAAGTAACTGATGCTTGCTTAGCTGTACTGCAGGAAAGTTTTGGAGGCCAAGATACTAACTTTCTTTTTGGTGCTGGGGATCAAAGTCAGGCCCTTGTTCATGCTAAGCCGGGGCTCTACCCCTGAGGTACATCCTCAGCCCCCATGTTAATAATTTTTATATTTATTCTAAGAACAATGGAAATTATATTAGGCTTGATCATTATCATTTAGTGTGTACAGATAAAGCATAATATGAGTTAGGAGACTCAAGTGGGGCTAATGAGTACCTTTATGAATGCATTTTCATTCAGCAATTTATTAGGAGTACACACAGCTTTAGTAAATTCCAGAAATATAAGGATAAATAATATACCGTCAATTCATAGTATAGATACGGAGTCAAACTGTAAAGAAATCAGTGCCAATGGGAATTGGAAATACAATAAATATACGCAAAAATCGTTTTGGGACCCTTGCTCTGCTCTGTAAACAAGCATTAAGCTTGACTAAGTTCAGGAGCTTGAGAGCGTTTTCTGACAACTCATAGTCTCGCGGGTTTTTCTTTTTTTTTTTTAAATTTCTTTTGAGTACTCTTGGGTAATGGAGGAGATAGTACTCCTTTCTTCCTTAAGAAATATTTAAAATTAGAGAACTGTGGGAATTTTGTCATAAAGAAGGCTAAAACACAAAGAACAGGAGATTGTTGACTTCTTTTTATATTCTGTGAGGATTTTCATCTGGGCGGCGAACTCATCTGAAGAAGTCAAAGGTTTTGCCCGGGTTAGTGACACACTTTAGTAATCACAGTCATTCTGGAGACAGAGGCAGGAGGATCATAAGCTGGAGACCAGCCTGGCAACTCAATGAGACTATGTCTCATTGATAAAATAAAAAAGGCTGCGATGTAGCTCAAAGGTAGAGCACTCCTGGGTTCAATCTCCAGTAGTCGGGGAGGAAAAAAAAAAAAGAGTCATGGGTTTTAGAGAAATTCCAAATCATTTTTCCCACCCGTGGACTGAGCTGGCTGGCCGCTCGAGCGGCGCTTCCCCGCCCTCCCGCTAGGGCGGCGCTGTTCGGAAAGCCTGCTTGCCTTTGCGGAAGGCGCCGCTCTTGGCGTTGCGGCATCGCTGACACTCGGAGGCGAGACTTCCTCCGCGGTTGCAGGCTGAGTGCGGCACCGCTGTGGGCTGCAGCTGCAGGACGTTTCTCTGTGCGGCTTGCCATGGAGCGCTCGGGGCCCAGCGAAGGTGCGTTCGGCCAGGCGAGCCGGGGTGGGTGGGCGTGCTGTCCCTGGTGCCGGGCGCCGCACTAACGGGAACTCCTCTCCTTTTTCTTGCCACAGTGACAGGCTCAGACGCGTCGGGACCCGACCCAGAGCTGGCAGTTACCATGGGCTTCACGGGGTTCGGTGAGTGAATGGCAGGGGCAGAGCCCCGTCTCCTTTTGCAGAGGATATAAGAACTGAAGGTCAGGAGAGAAGGCCGAGTTGTCGCTTCTGCGTTGCGCTTTGTGGCGTGCCAACTCCTTTTAGCTTTAGCGTAGACTCTCTAGTTTCTCGATATTTTCCTCATTCGTCTTCTACCCTTCCCTTCTGTTGGGACCAGTGCACACGACACTTACCGACAAGTCTTGAAAGAAAGGTACAGTTTTTGGGACTTACTCGGAGGAGAACATATGTTGGTGGAAGGAGTTGTCTCTTTGCGTCCTGAAACAGAGCTAAGAAATGGCCTTTTTGGAAAAAAAAAGGGGGGGGGGCGGGGGAAGTCATTAGATAATATTATAATTGTTGTTCGATCCCCCTTTTTAAAAAAACATTTATTTATTTATGTATCTTTAGTTTTAGGCGGACACATTATTTTGTTTTTATGTGGTGCTGGGGACCGAACCCAGTGCCTCACGCATGCTAGGCGAGCGCGCTACCACTGAGCCACAACCCCAGCCTCTCGATCCCCCTTTTGTTAAAATATTTTTTAACATTTACTTTTTAGTTGTAGGTGGACACGTACCTTTATTTTATTTTTATGTGGTGCCAAGGTTCGAACCCAGTGTCTCACGCATGCTAGGCAAGTGCTCTACCACTGAGCCACAACCCTAGCCCTGTGTCGTCCCTTTAAAAAAATTTTTTTTTGGTAGTTGTAGATGGACAGCATGCCTTTATTTTATGTGCTTATTTTTGTGTACGGTGCTAAGGATCGAACCCAGTGCCTCACAAGTGCTAGGCAAGCACTCTGCCATGGAGCCCCAGCCCCTGTTCCGTCCCTTTTGCTTCTTTTTCCTCCAAAAATCTTTACTTCAATCTTTGTGTGGACCCTAGTTATGGCACATTATTGGGTAAAGAAAAGGGTCTCAACAAGATGTAGATGCCCTCAGTAAAAATCAAATGTAAATTGTTTTTCCATCCCATTTTTGCTGGGAACAAATGTCAGGCTAATGTATTTAATTCATTTATTCAGTTCATGTCTTCAGCCACATGTTTACTATCTTCTGGTGAGCACAGATCAACAAATAGGTAACTACAATATTTATTTTCATTTCAGGTCTTTTTTTTTTTTTTAATTTTAAAACCCTCCCCCCTAATTTCAAAAACAATACTTATTAATAGCAGAAAAATCTAGAGAACACAGTAAATCACAAGGAATAAAGTAAAATCACTCATGATCTAAAAATCAAAACAAAACTTCTCAGTTTTTCTGTATTAAGAAAATTAATATACTTATGTGTAAATTTACATTATTATTATTATGTACTGGGGATTGAACCCAGGGATGCTTACCACTGAGCTACATCCCAGTCCTTTTTTTTTTTTCTTTTCTAAATATTTTTAGTTGTAGATGGACACAATACTTTATTTCTTTATATTTATATGGTGCTGAGGATTGAACCCAGTGCCTCACACATGCTAGGCAAGTACTCTGCTGCTGAGCCACAACCCCAGCCCCCTAGTCCTTTTTATCTTTTATTTTGAGACAGTGTCTTTCTAAGTTGCTGAGGCTGGCCTCAAACTTTAGATCCTCCTGCCCCAGCCTCCCAAGTTGCTGGGATTACGAGCATGCACTATTGTACCCAACAATTTATAATATAACGAAAGACAATATTTTGAGGATTCATGTATTGTAAAACGTTCTCCCAAAACATGATTTTTTTTTTTTTTTTTTTTGTAATGCTGGGATCAAATCAAGGGCTTCATATATGCTAAACACATGTTCTACTACTGAGTTATACTGCTGTCCCAAAACACGATTTTGAATGAGTGGATAATAGACTAATAGTGCTGTAATGTGTAATATTTTTAACTTTCCCTTACATGGTTTGTAATTTAAATTTTTTAAAAATAAGGCTAAAAGAACATTTTTTATGAATAACACTTTTCTTTTTTCTATAAGGCTTTTTATGTGTATTTCTATAGAGTAGATTTCTAAAAGAAGGGCAACTTTTTTTTTTTTATTTTACAATGTAAATATTAAAAAGTATCTAAAAAAATGAGTATGCATTTTTAAAAGCTGCTTGACAGTTACTGCCATAATGCCTTTTAGAAAGGGTGTTTCAATATGTACCAAAGTCAGCAGTTTATAGTAGGAATGCCATTCTTATGATACCCTACCAATGCAGAATACGAATTATCATTTTAAAAAGTGATATGTGAAAAATGTTTATTCTTTTTACTTTGTGTTTTAAAATTTTGTGTTTTAAAATTACTTTGTGTTTTAAAATGAACATGTGGTTCATTCAAACATTGAGATTCTTCATAATTTCTTTAAACTCTCAAATTTTTGGTGTCCTATTTTTCACTATTATGAATTGATTGTATTGCTAATAATTAAACATGGGACTTACACATTGGGGGCCATTTTTTTAAAAGATGGGGGTGGTCTTATTATGTTGCCCTGTTTGGGACTGAACTCTTTAGTTTAAATATTTCTCTAGCCTTAACCTCTGGAAGTAGCTGGGACTGCAGGTGCACTAAGGGGCAATGTTTGAGGATTTAACCTGAAGGCTTTTGATTGTGTTCATTATTACATTGTTAATAAATCCTACAATCCAGTATTACATTCCTTTACTCAAGAGTGAGAGGAATGGTCCAGATGTTTATGCCAAGTAGGGGAAAGTTATGGGGATCATCCCCATTTCCACAGCTTTACATTTCACATTTAGTGTTTGGTTCTTTGGGAGTTTTAATACTATGTTTAAGATAATATGCTTAAAAATATAGTTAGTAATTATATATTTTTTTCCTGCTGTAACAAATTACCACAAATTTAGCATCTTAGAACTAGGCGATAATTATTGGTGCTGTTTTATCAGTCAGAAGTCCAGGTGAGCTGTGCTGCTTTCTCTGCTCTGGGTGTCAAGGCAGAAGTGGGGTGTTGGGAAGCCTGTTCTCTCATCTGGAGGATCTGGTGTGTGTCAGAAAAATCTGCATCCATGCTCAATACAGTTCCTTGCAGCCTTTCTGTCTGGCTGTCTCTTACCTCCTTAGCATACATGGAGTTCTCTTCAATGTTGTCCTTTTGTTTTCAAGCCAACTTCAGTGCCTTGAGCCCTTCTCCTGCTTTTGAATCTCTTTGGAAAACATATCTGTTTTTCATCTTTGCTTTTTAGGGCTTTGTGATTAAAATGGACTGAATAGAAAAGTCTCCCTATTTTAAAGCCTGTAATCTAATTATATCTGAAAAATCCCTTTTCCATGCACTTGGAATAGTTTCTCATGTTCTTGAGATTGAGGTGTGGACATTCTCCATTCTGCTCAACACACCATGGTTAAGGATCCAGATAAATTAGGGAAGTATAAGGAAGTTGGCCATTTAATGTTACAGGTTGAGCATTCCTAATTCAAACATCTGCAATTCAAACCTTTTGAACATTATGACAGTGTGCAAAAAGTTTTGGATTTTGAATTACGGATGCTTAACCAGTAAAATCTGTGCACATATTTCAAAATTTGAAAAAGCCCCAAATCTGAAATGCTTGTGGTTCTAAGCATTGGATAAGCGATATTCAACCTATACCTAGTATTTGAGGTTACCATTAAAAAGTCTCTGTAGGGCTGTAGCTCAGAGCACTTGCTTAGCACTGGTGAGGCACTGGGTTTGATTCTCAGCACACCACATTTAATAAATAAAGTAAAATGTTAAATTAAAAAAAATTCTCTGTAATCTAAATTCCTTTTTCCTTGATTTTTTTCTTCTTATTTTGGAGTCTTGATAGAAAGTAGACAGCCTAAGTGGTTATTGATCAGCCAGTAATTATTAAATACCTGAAGTTTGGCCAGCTTATTAAAAGATAGTCATAATCTGTCATTTGCTCCTGTTTTAGGAAAAAAAGCTCGCACATTTGACTTGGAAGCTATGTTTGAGCAAACTCGAAGAACAGCTGTGGAAAGAAGTCGGAAGACACTGGGTAAGAAGTTCAGATATTTGTCCTTTTCCTTTTATTGGTTTAAATACTGTATATACTTAGCAAGACTATTTTGACAGTTAAAAGACAGAAAAATATTTTCAAAGTTGTTTAAGGGACCATATGTGCTGGTTCTTTTTTACAAGCAGAACTTTAATTCTTTTTTCTTTTTAAACATGGTAAAAGCTGCACCTAAATAGGATAAGAAGGTCTGCATTCTAAAATCTTTTAAAGTGTGTTCTGTGAACAAATAAGGATTCTCAATTAATTTATAGGAATCAGAATAGCAGTTTCTTTATTACTTCTCCTCCCACCTCTGTCTGACTCTCATTTCATTTTTTTCTTTCCTGCTTACAGCGGAACCAGTATTTGGAAGGCTGGGCCAGAGGTGGCTCTCAGAGCTGTTTACACCACTGACTGTTGACCCAGACAGTATAGAAAATTGAGACATACAGTGAATGTGGCTGCTGCTGTTGAATCCCTGCCTTAATGAGTTGTATCAGACATTTAATGAAGGCCTTAATTTCCAGACTGGTTTGATACCAGATGGTTGGCAGTTCTAGGTACCACCTCAGAGTTTTCGGAGAAGACTGACTCCTCTGCTTTCTTTGGATCTGATTCAGCTTATTCTTATACTAGAGAAGAGGCTAGTAATCAGACAGACAGGACTCCTCAAAAAATTCAATTTAAATGAATATTGTTATTGTACTTGTCATTGTTGGTTTAAAAGTGATAAATGGTTTAGTAGCAATATCTAACATTTAGATTGTGAGCTTGAAACAAAATATTTCTGGTTTTTTGAAGAAAAATTTTTTTTTTTTTGTGTGTGTGTGTGTGTGTTAAAAAGGCAGCTAAGTACATACACTATTTGGTTTTTAATCTTCATTATGTGAAATTTCAAATTATACATACAGTAGTGAACTACCATTTACCTATCACTCAGATTTTAACTACTGTAACAATTCATTGCTGGGCTTGATGGCACAGCCTTGTAATTTCAGTGATTTGGGAGACTAAGAAAGAGGATCGCAAAATCAAGGCAAGACTCAACGAGACCATCAGCAACTTAGCGAGACCCTGTTTCCAAAAAAAAAATAAAAAAGGTCTGGGGATACAGCTTAGTGATAAAGCACCCCTGGGTTTAATCCCCAGTCCAAAAAGAATAAATAAACAAATAAAGCAAGCTACTGTTCCATTTGCTTCCTTTCTCTGATTACTTTGAGGCAAATCCTAGACATACTGTTTTATCTATAAATATTTAAGCATGTATCATAAAGCAATAAGGATCCTTTTAAAAAACCAGAATATTTTTTTTTTTAGTTATGAATGGACCTTTATTTTTTATTTATTAATACACGGTGCTGAGAATCAAACCCAGTGCCTCACACATGCTAGGCAAGTGCTCTACCACTGAGCCACAACCCCAGCCCTTAACCAAAATACTTTATAAAAGAAAGGAAAAACCAAACTGTTTTTCCTTTTCTCACATACTTCATGTCTAACACCAAATGTGTGGGAGTTTTTCTTCTGGCATCAAGCAATTCTTATATGAACACCAACTGGGTTTTTAACAACTCAATTCATTTCTGAAACTACTTACCTGGAAACCTCCACAGTACTGCTACCACTTCAGATGTTAATTGCTGGTTCCAGATTGTGACCTGTGTCTCTGATCCACTGACTATAAAATGGCATTCTCATGAACCCCCATCTGCTGTACTTAATAATTTTCTAGGACAACTCTTAGAGCTTAGGGAAACACTTTACTTAATATTTACTGGTTTATAAAGGATTTTCTAAAGTATAGAGATGAATAGCCAGGTGAAGTGATGTAGTGGGCAAGGTATGGGTTTGGGTAGATTCAGGGTACACCAATCCCTAAGCTCTTCCACATGTTCAGTAACCTTGAAGTTCAACTATAGTTTTCAAGAGGTTTTATAGAACTTATCTCTAGCCAACCCCCTTTTTTTCCCAGAGTAGTTCTATCCTGAGACTGTCTAGGGGACCTACAGTACTTTATCTCAACTTAAACTGGTTTACATGATCAAAAGGGGCTCCTAATGAATAACAAAAGACAGTTCAGACAACTCAGGAAATTCTTAAGATTTTAGGAGCTCTGTGGTTGGATATGGGGACAAAGATCAAATATATTTCATATTGTATATCACATGCTATTATCACATCTAAAAAATCAATTTTAATATCAGATACAAAGGTATGTTCTCTGAGATATATTTACAAACATTTCAAGCATTTATAAACATTTTTATGAATGCTTATACTGTCAAAATTTTGGTATATTGTATTTAGTTCTTTACGTATGTCATACAAAATGCTTTGAACAGGGCTGGGATTGTGGCTCAGTGGTAGAGCGCTTGCCTAGCATGTGTGAGGCACTGGGTTCAATCCTTAGCACTACATTAAAAATAAATAAACAAAATAAGGGTATTGTGTCCATCTACTACTTAAAAAAAAAAAAGCTTTGAACAGGGAGATATATCTTATTTAGCAATATAAGTTTTGTAGTCCCCAGCAAAATAGATTCTTAGTATATATTTGAGGAAATTGAATTGGATTTAGAATTGTAATACTACACTTTAAAAAAATCCTGACTATCTGGAAAATATTTTAGGTTGGCACAATCCACTGGAAAAAGCTTGGCATATGGAGCTGGAGAATTTAGGTTTGAAGTTCAGCCCCACAATCTACTAGATGACTAAAGCTGGATGGGTTGTCAAACATCTGATCCTTAAATTCTCTGTTAGGTGGATATGATAAGATCTATCTTGGGGGTTCTTGAAGGGATTAGTATGTTGGGCATATTATCTTGTAAATAGTCAAGTATATTTCTATTTTTAAATCCTATAATTTTTCTTCATAAAACATGTATGTACTCTACCTAAGAGAAATTTCAGGGAATCATTAGATTTTTACATTTCTGAAAAGTTGTCTCAAGACTGTTCTTAATATTTATTAACAAGTTAAATGTATTAAACTCTCTTGATTTAGTATTATGTTCTTGGACTTGGACTGCTGTTTCTACCCCTGATTTTAACACCTGAATCTACATTGATGTCTGTTTGAAAGATCTGCTTAGCTGTAGTATGTAAATGGAAAATGTGATTTGGGATAATTTATTGGAATATGTTAGTAATCTTCTGTCTGGGAAGTTATTCATTGGAAGACATTATTTTTGTGTTTGCCCAATTTGGCAATTAAATTACATCCAGACAATTGGATTGACATACAATTTGACTTTAAAATTGGCAAATTTAAATATAGGCATTATTAATTTCGTGGTTAGTATTGGGGTCTTTACCTGGGCATTGGTTCACACATGGGGCAGTAAGACCTTAACACTCTTAATAGTAAGTGTAATTGTCTTTGTATGTGGATGTGAACTGTTTTGGTTCTAAATGCCCTAGTAGAAAGAATGAATTACTATAAAATCTTAATAAAATATGTGTTAAGAAATGTATGGAAGTTATACAAATTGTTTTAATATGTCCTGTATGTTCCTGAAAGGTATAAGACATGAAAGACATAGACCCCCTTAAAAAATCATGAGGAAATAAATGGGGAAGAAACATTTTCTTTTATTCAGATATTTAATTTGGGTGTGATTATGCCTTGGGTGAATTATGAATTTTTTTCTGTTACTTGATGGAAAAAACTATTTTAAGGTAGGATTTGAATCTAATGTCAGTGGATGACTTAATGAACCTGAAAAGAGATAATTGTTGCAGAAATTTCAGAAATTAGACAAGCTTTAGGAAGAATTTTATTTTCCCCTGAAACATTTTTTCTCTCCAGCCAGCTAAATTCTTCCTCATCTTATGAATCTATGTTATGTTTTACTTTTCCTTGGAATTGTTTTAATATCTCTTGGGTATCATAGTTGTTCCTCACCTGTATTTTTATAAAACTATAAATTATAAATTTATTTGCATATTGTTAATGTCTAAAGCTACAACTTTGTTCTTTGTTTTCATATGTACTGTGCCTAACAGCTTTATCTGTAGTAGTTACATCCCTAATTTTTTAAAAATTTCTTTTAGTTGTTGATGGAAACTTTATTTTTTTCATTTTATTTTTATGTGCTATTGAGAATTGAACCCAGTGCCTCACACATGCACACATGTGAGGCAAGTGCTCTACCACTCAGCCACAACCCCAGCCCCACATACCTAAATATTTTTTTTTCATTTATTTTTTGAAGTTGTAGATGAACATAATGCCTTTATTTTATATATATAAAATATATAAATATATATGTGTGTGTATATATATATACACACATATATATATGTGTGTGTGTATATATATATATATATATATATACACACACACACACACACTTGTAGATGGGCATAATATCTTTATTTTTATGTGGTGCTGAGGATCGAACCTAGTGCCTCACGTGTGCTAGGCAAGCAGTCTGTCTACTGAGCTATAGCCCCAGCCCATTTTCCCTAAATATTTAATGGAGAAATGTAGTTAATGTAATTGAAACAGTCTCATCTAGTTTCTTATTCGTTAGTATTTTGCCATTAAACAGATTTTAAATTAAATTTTTATGAAATTGGTAGGCCAGTGAGTTTTTTTGTTTTTTTTTAAAGAGAGAGTGAGAGAGAGAGAATTTTTTAATGTTTATCTTTTAGTTTTCAGCGGACACAACATCTTTGTTTGTATGTGGTGCTGAGGATGGGACCCGGGCCGCACGCATGCCAGGTGAGGGCACTACCGCTTGAGCCACATCCCCAGCCCCAAGTGAGTTGTTAAATAACAAAAGTGGGGTTGTGGTTGTGGCTCAGTGGCAAAACAGAACGCTTGCCTAGCATGTGTGAGGCACTGGGTTCAATCCTCAGTACCACACATAAATAAGTATATAAAAACTAAAGGTACATCAACAACTCAAAAAAAAAAAAAAAAAAAAAAAAGAAGCCAAATGAATCATTTCAGCAAGGTTTAAGTACTGTGGGTAAAGAGAATATCACAATTAGAAAACATTTGTTTTAACTTATATTTCTAGTAATCTTATTTCCTTTACATTTTATCTTAACTTATTTCTTCCTACTAAGTAGTTACTATAGTGAAATTTTCAGGTGCTGAATTACATTTATTGGAATCTGCAGTTTCTGTGAATCCGTCTAGATGGGACAGTTGTTTTGGATAGTTTGCTGTTAACTTAAAGTTGTATACATATGGGATGCTTTTATTTTTTTTTTAATCTTTTGTTTAAGTTGTAGTTTGACACAATACTTTTATTTTTATGTTGTGTTGAGGATTGAACCCAGTGCCTTGCACATGCTAGGTGAGTGAGTGTTCTACTGCTGAGCCACAATCCCAGCCATGGCCCTCCCCCCCCCCCCTCGCCTTTTTTTTTTTAAGACAAATTGTTACCCAAAAGTAGTAGCTATAGGGAGGGGCCCAGCTTTGCCTGACGCATAATGATGCCTCCCATCTGGAGAAAATTATTTTCTTAGTGAGGAAAAGATAATGAGGCTAATAATTTAGCAAATAAAATTTCTGCATCATTATCTTCCTTATTAAGGACAGAATTGGCCCCAAGCTTATCCTATGGGATAAGCTGAGAGTACGAATGTCCCCTCAACGTGTAAGTCTTGGAGGGATGACTGAAAGCAGAAAGAGAGTAGGAGCCAAACTGGCTCAATCTAAATTCTAGATACTATGCTTCTATTTTATTTTTTTAAATTCAGCTTCATCCATAGAAGAATACAGAATTATTGACTCTTTTTACCCATCTCAGTTCAGTGGGTAGCAGAGAAAATCAACATGAGCTGGAATTATAGTTTGCCTTGCCTCTTCCCAGAGAGATTTTATCCTCCAGATTCTACTTGAAAGACTAGTTCCTTGTTGATACTTGCTGGTTATCTCTTTGTTTCTCTTCTTTCACATTCCAGCAACAAGACACTAAAGAATACAACATTGCAGTTAATAAATGTCCTTTGCTACTGCTTAACTGGATGTACAATATTGTATTTTGTTATTAAACAAAGGAAAAAATGTTAAAGATTATCTCAGGTTATTAAGAGTAGCAACTTAGAATCAAACTATATAATTCTTTTTCTTTTCAGTACTGGGGATTGAATCCAGGAACACTCTAACACTAAGCTACATCCCAGCCCTTTTTTTTGTTCTAACTTGAAATAGGATTCTGTTAAATTGCTGAGGATGACCTTCAACTCGTGATCCTCTTGCCCAAGCCTCTTGAGTACCTGAGATTAGAAGTGTGTGCCATATAATTCTTTTCCTACCTAAGTGCCCTCTCCAGTTGCAAAGTGAGATTACCAGAAGAAAAAAACTAAATTTTGTGAATAATTTTTTTTTCCTTTTTAAAATAAACAACTCTAGAAATCTAATAAAGGGGAAAATTTTCTAGAATTTTGATAGGTAGTCTTGACTAAAAATCCAGTGTAGGAAGTTCAGAAATGAAAAAAGCACAGTTTCTGGTTTAAAATGTAACAAGTAAATTACCTAAAATCTCACCTTTGGAGTCTTTTTTACATATCACCTTCTTTATCATTTTATATTGTGCCTTCATGGTTCATAGACTATTCACATGCTAATTTGCATTGCAACTCTGTTAATATTTTCTACATTTTCCATCTGTTTTTATTGGTTGCATTTTATGTTGTCGTGCAGTAATTTTGTTCAATTTTTTCCTATTGATCGTTTAGTTAGTAACTTTTCTTTTTAACTTTATTGTGGTAAAATAGAAGATAAAATTGATCATCGTAACCATTTTTAAGTTTTTAGTTTTGTGCAATTATCACCACCATTCATCTCTGTTGGTTCTATTCATCACATAAAACTAAAACTATTAAATAATAACTTCTCGTTCCTCCTCCCCCCAAGTCCTTTGTCTCTGGTTTTAGCTACTCTGTATCACCTCATGCATCATATAGTATTTGTAATGGTAACATACAGTATTTATCTTTCTTTGATTTGTTTCACTCAGCATTGCATCCTTGAATTTCCTTTTCATGGCTTGAATAATATTCCATTGTATGGATATACCACATTTTGCTTATCCTTTCTTCTGTAGATGGACACTTTGGTTCCTTCCACATTTTAGCTGTTGTGAATAATGGTGCTATGAACGTGGATGTACAAACGCCTTTGTATAATTATGCTTTCAATTTTTCTGAATACATTTTTTTCTAGAAGTAAATTGCTGGATCACGTGGTAATTCTGTGTTTAATTTTTTAAGGAACTATCACTGTTCTCCATCGTGGCTGTGCCATGGCTAATTTACTATTGTTGGTAATACTCTAAATCACATTTTAAGTTTTGAAGTCTAACTGTTGGAATTTCTTAAAATAATCTTTTCAGAAGCAAGAGAAAAAGAAGAAGAAATGAACAGAGAGAAAGAATTAAGAAGACAAAGTGAAGATATTGAACCCACACCATCAGGCTCAAATATGGCCAGAGATTGCTCAAAATCATTATCCAGGTGCCTGATTCTCTCAGAAGGCTTCTCTTAAACTATTATTTTTCTAAGTGTTCTTAAGACAATTTAGACAAAGATCCTGATATTAAAAGCTGAGTCAGGTGGATTGTGAGTTCAAAGCCAGCCTCAGCAAAAGCGATGCGTTAAGCAACTCAGTGTGACTTGTCTCTAAATAAAATACAAAATAGGGCTGGGGATATGGCTCAGAAGTCGAGTACCCGTGAGTTCAATCCTTGGTACTGCCCCCCCCCCCCCTCAAAGAAAAAGCATATTATATAAGAGGCAATTATCTGTTCCTAGGCCATGAAAAAGTCCTATGTCCTATTGAAATCAGTGGGATTTTATTTATTTATTTATTTGGTACTTGAGATTGAACCCAGAGACACTTTGCCACTGAGCTACATCCCTAGCTCTTTATATTTTTTATTTTGAGACAGGGTCTCACTAAGTTTCTTAGGGCCTTACTAAGTTGCTGAGGCTGGCCTTGAACTTGTGATTCTCCTCCCTTATCTTCCAGAGTTGCTGGGATTATAGGATTTTGTCACTTCATCCAGCTCAATGGGATTTTTAAAAAGTATTCCATATGATATGTTTAAATCTGTGCATTTTAAAAATTACTTTAAAGTGAAGCTTAATACTAAACTAATTATTAAGAACTTTAAAGAGTATGAACATAGATAGATACCAAATCTGGGTGGAATAATAAAAAAACCTTAAAGTTTAGATTACTATTATTGTTATTTTTATGGTTGAGAATCAAACCCACGGTCTTGGCATTTTAGGTAAGCCTTTTATCACTGAGCTATATCCCCTGTCCTACATATATTATTAATTGTCAAATTGGTTCCATAAACTTTTCATTGTTTAAATATAATATGCTGGGCAAAATCTACCATGGAATTGATTTACTTCTATTCTTGGATAAAAGTATAAATACAAAAACTCATGCTACATAATGTCATTTTTTTTGCTCACCTATTCTTTGGTGTAGATCTTTAGTACCTCAGTCTAGACTCTTGAGCAGAACCTTAAGTCTATATCTTGGCGTTTGCTAGAGTTTGTGTCTATTGGGAAGCAGAATGGGACTAGAAGTCCAAGTCTCCCTTTTAATTTTTTGGTACTGGGGATTGAACCAAGGGACAATTTATCACTGAGGAACATCCCAGCCTTTTTTTGCGGGGTGTGGGGGGGAGGTACTAGAGATTGAACTCATGAGCACTTAACCACTGAGCCATATCCCTAGCCCTATTTCGTACTTTAATATTTATAGACAGGGTCTCACTGAGTTATTTAGAAAATGTTAGGCATTTGTATTTCCTCTTAAGAGTTAGTAGGAAAAACAATTTTGTTTATGAATTTAGTTCCTAAATTGAAATTGTACAACCATAGACATTATTTAATGCTTATTTAAAAATCTCCTTAAAAAGTCTTCTGAGAGCCGAGGGAACTCCTGTAATCCAGTGGCTTAGGAGGCTGAGGCAGAAGGATCAAGAGTTCAAAGCCAGCCTCAGCAATGGCAAGGCACTAAGCAACTCAGTGAGACCCTGTCTCTAAAAATAGGGCTGGGGATGTGGCTCAGTGGTTGAGTGCCCCTGAGTTCAATCCTCGGTACCCAACCCCCGCCAAAAGAAAAAAAAAAAAAGAAAAAGAGTCTTCTGCGAAAGAGGATTTGATGCTTCTCTATTTTCTCATCCAATATATGCTATTTCTCATGCTCTAGTTTATGTTTTGGTATCACATTAAATCAAGGCATATTTTAAAATATGGAATATATTCTGTTTTCTATCAAAGACATTTTTGGAAATAATTTCATGGACTTTGTTTTGTTTGGGTACATTAGAAGCAAAACACCAGAAATGGAATTAGAAGCTACATAGAACCTAATTGCATTTTATCCAGATTTTATGTGGGTATTAAGACTGGATAATTAGCCATGAAATCAGCATAGATAACTTTAGTTCTCAGTTTAATGCTTATTTTTGAATTAGTTAACTTAGCATGGGTACTAAGGATCAATATTTTAGTTTAGAGCTCTAGAGGCTTTGAATAAATTTGCATTAAGAAGTTCTGTGGCTTCTAAATGCATAGAGCTGGAAGTTGTCCTTTAATCACAAGGAAGATAATTTGATGAGAGTAAATAACTTAATATATATTTGTAGAATCATTCAGTAGTTAATTCATTAAGCATCGTCTGTGGAGTAGACACTGTTTTAGGCACTGGGGCATATAGCAGTGATTCAGGTAAGAACTCTGTTCTAATGGAGCTCATATTGGGGTGGGGTATTTTAGGGAGTGGACAACAGACTATAAACAACTAAATAACCAATCAAATAAGATAATTTAGCATACATGTAATGAAGATTAGAAATGTAAGGTAATTAAGCTAATAGTGCCTTGGGGATGTGTGAAAATTTAGAGAAGTTGTGCTCTGATGCCTGTTTGAGGTGGTGACAGTTGAGGAAGCCTGAATGGTGGCAAAGAAGCCATATAACAAATTATGGAAAGAGTGACCTGGAAAAGAGAACTGCAGTGTAAAGACCCTCATGGTGAATCAAGCTTAAACTGTTCAATTAAGAAAGAAAGCCTATGGGGCTGGATATGGTGAGCTGGCCAGCTCAAATCTTTAAGGAGGTTTTCTAGCTCTTTGTGTAAGGATAATATGTTTGTGAGAATGTATTCCCTCCTGTGTTGAATCTAGATGAAAATAAAAAGAAAAATCCCATCTTTCCCATCAGTAATTGTTGAGTAACCTTCTATATGTCAAGCATCTCTTAGATGCAAGAAAGAGCAGTGAGCAAAACATAAATTTCTTCTTTCATGGAGCTAACATACCTGAGATACTTTATTAGAAGGTTCTGATGCTTTTAATCTAATCAAAACATTTGAAAGATTAAAAAAGATTAATTGATACTATAAGTAGTGCTGAATTCTCATCTCTCTGGAGATGGGATGGAGGTATGGTGGATATTGGTGGCTCTCAAAATGCCTAGAGATGTTTGATTAGAGACCTTAAATGTGGTCATAAGTGTCTCAAAATATTTTAGATTAAAAGAAAATGGCTGGGGTTGGGGATGTGGCTCAAGTGGTAGCGCGCTCGCCTGGCATGCGTGCGGCCCGGGTTCGATCCTCAGCACCACATACAAACAAAGATGTTGTGTCCGCCGAAAACTAGAAAATAAATATTAAAAAAATTCTCTCTCTCTCTCTTTTAAAAAAAAATGGCTGGATGAACAAGGTGGTGCATATCTGTAATCTCAGCAACTCAGGAGGCTGAAGCAGGTGGATTGCAAATTTGAGACCAGCTTGGGCAATTTAGTGAAACCCTGCCTCACAAAAATAACAGAAGTGGGAAGGGCTTGCCTGGCATGTGAAGCTCTGGGTTCAATTCTCAGTACTGGGGAAAAATGAATAAATGGGAATCTATATATGCCTTAGTGAAGATGTGTTTTAGAATCCAAGATTGCTAGTTTTAACTTAAAATGTTGGCAGTTTGGCAAACTTGGATTACTACTCAGAAATAATTTGTTGTTTAGGATTTGTATTGGAACATTTTAGGAGTTATATTAACTCTCTTACACGAATGGCTTTATTTGCTCCTGTGGCAGTGATTCAATTCAGATATAGTTAATAGAGTCATTGGTTATCTCAAAGGTTTTCACTCTTATGGTTCTAGTATTTTGTAGTTTTTCTTTGTTGTTCTCTTTATGAGTAACAATGATTTAATGAACCTCTAATGTATAATTGCTGTGACTTGTTATCTTTGACTTATGTTTGGGTAAGATAATTAGGAATTTTTTTTTTTTTTTACTTTCTTAAGATAAAAATAATATTTGAGTTTGTGCTAGTTAGATTTTCATTACAGTGACAGAATACCTGACATAAACAACTTAAATGCAGGAAAGATTTATTTTGGCCCTCATGGATTTAGTTCATGGTCAGCTAGCTCCACTGTTTCTGAGCCTATGATGAGACAGAAAATCATGGGGGAGGGAAATGGCAGAGCAAATTGCTCAACTCATATGGCCAGGAAGCAAAGAGAGTGGGGAAGGGGCCAGGGACAAGATGTACTCTTCAAAGGCATGCCCCTGTGAACTACTTCCTCCAACTGGGCCTCACCTTCTGATAGCCCATTCATCTATCAATCCATAAGTGAATTCACCTATTGATGAGATCAGAGACCTCATGATCCATTTACTTCCCCAAAGCTCCCTCTCTGAACGTTACTGCATTGGGGACCTTCAATTCTTCAACATAAGCCTTTGGGTGACATTCTAGATCCAAATTGTAACATTTCTATATTTAATGTTCGAATTACCAAATGAAAAACTCAAGTGTTAAAAGAAGAGGCAGGGGGCTGGGGTTGTGACTCAGTGGTAGAATGCTCACTTAGCATGTGTGAGGCCCTGGGTTTGATCCTCAGCACCACATAAAAAATAAAAAATAAAATAAAGGTATTATGTCCACCGACAATTAAAAATATTCTTTAAAAAAATAAAAAAAGGCAGGATTTTCTGAATAAGACGGTATATTTAGAGGTAGAGTTTTTGTAGTAGCAGAGGCAAATCATTTCTTTTCTTCTTCATTTTTAGGGATACCAGTAGCAGTGAAAGTGAAGACACTTCTGATTCTTCTTCTGATGAGTTAATTGGTCCTCCTTTACCTCCTAAAATGGTAGGAGAACCAGTTAATCTTATGGAGGAAGATATCCTTGGGCCTTTACCCCCACCGCTTTATGAAGAAGGAGAAGATGATGATGATGACGAAGGAGAAGATGAAGGAGAAGAAGAAGTAAGTATTCAGGTATAATTTAAGAATTCATGGGAGTGGCATCTTTATTTTTTTATTTTTTTTGGTACCAGGGATTCAACTCAGGGCCACTTGACTTCTAAGCCAGCATCCTCAGCCGTATTTTGTATTTTATTTAGAGACAGGGTCTCACTGAGTTGCTTAGCACCTTGATGTTGCTGAGGCTGGCTTTGAACTCACCATCCTCCTGTCAGCCTCCCGAGCCTCTGGGATTGCAGGGAGCGCCATCTTTAAAATAGTGTAGAGATGAATTTCCTGCTAAACTGTTAATCATGAGTAAGAATAAAGGAACAGAAAACAAAACGAATCTGAAAAATGCTAGAAGAAGGAAACACAGCTAAAAACTAATAAGTGAAGATAATGTGTTAAAAAGAAATTAATATTACATTTTATTAAATCTATACATTCAGTATAAATGATGAAGAAAGCATGGGGGAGATTTAAAAATAAATTGAATCTAAAATTATCATCAACAATGAAGTGGAAGATGGGAGAGTGGGATTAGAATTCCTTCATTTCGACATCCTTGAATTATTTTGGAGGAGAGTAGAGCTATTAGTTAACTTTATACTAGTTTAAGTTCAATGTATAAGTTACAGTTTTAAGAATAATTCCCCAAAGAGTGGAAATAGAATACATAATCTCCAAAATAGTGAAAGGAAACTTGATAAAAATACATATTTGACACTTGGAGTAGATGAGTTTTCAAATATCTCCTTTCTCTGTGACAAATGATTTTTAGTAGTAATTAAGAAATGAAATGAATAGTAATGATAAGAAATAGCTTTTGTCAATCTGTTAGGAATTTTGTCAAAATTGGTATTTGAGTATTCATGTTCATGGACTCACTATACCAAATTTGTCAATTTATGTTCACAGTTGACCAAATAAAGCTTTTTTTTTTTTTAAATTTTTTTTTTTGTTTTAGGTGGACACATACCTTTATTTATTTTTACGTGGTGCTGAGGATCCAACCCAGTGCCTCGCGCATGCCAGGCCAGCGCGTTACCACTTGAGCCACATCCCCAGCCCCCAAATAAAGCTTTAAATTTAAATTTTGTAATCTTTATCACATAAAACAATGTGTGTGTGTGTGTGTGTGTGTGTATACACATGTGTGTGAGCCTTTATAAAATTAGGAAAAGTTGATAATTTCATTAAAAATCTTGTTTTAATAATAAATTCTATTAATTGCAATTAAAAAAAAATTTAGTTTGTTTTAATTAGTTATATATGATAGTTGAATGCATTTGTGCATTACTGTGCCCCAGGTTTTACTCTTGACTGGAATACTATAATAGTCATTTAGGGAATAAACAGTAGTAAAATATAGATACAGGGAGGCAACATAGAGTAGTGATTAAGAGAGTAGGTTCTGTAGCCAAATGGGGCTCTTTTACCTCAAAACAGTAATTTTGGGCAAATTACTTAGCCTCTCCGTGTCTGTCTATCTGTCTTTTATAAAATAAGACTATCAACTCAAATTGTGTGGACCTATTGAATGAGTGAATGTATATATACAGAATCTTTAGTATGGTGTATGATATTTAAAGTGCTCAATTAATGTTTGCTACTATTATTAAGGTCATCTATTTTAACAGCAAAACAGGGAATTGAAAAAAACAGTTTATAATAAAAGCATTTAAAAATGAAACTAAAGGGAAGTTTCATACTATGTTAAATAAGTTATTTATGCTTCCTTATAGCAGTCAGGTTTATAATAATTAAGGAGCAATAGATATATTCTCTTTAAAATTAGGAATTAAATAGAGATGACAGCTGTCACATTACTAATATTATAGACATTTAAATTTTTAAAAAATATTTATTTTTTTTTTTAGTTTTAGGTGGACACAATATCTTTATTTTATTTTTACGTGGTGTTGCAGATCGAACCCAGTGCCCTGCGCATGCCAGACGAGCGTGCTACTGCTTGAGCCACATCCCCAGACCAGACATTTAAATTTTTGTATTTATTTTTATGTGGTATTGAGGATTGAACCCAGGGCCTCGCACATAGTAGTCAAGCACTCTACCACTGAGCCCCCCAATTTTTTTTAATTTTAATTTTTGGTACCAGGGATTGAATCCAGGGACATTTAACCACTGAGCCACATCCCCAGCTCTTTTTTAAAAATTTGAGACAGGGTCTCGCTAAGTTGCTGAGGCTGGGTTTGAACTTGTGATCCTCCTGCCTCAGCCTCCCAGACTGTTGGGGTTACTGGTATGTGCCACCATGCCTGGCTTATTAGAAGCATTTGTGCTAATTAAAGGTAACTGAAATGATCAGGACTAATTAGAAATGAGAATATTATTGGAGTTGATTTGGCCGTACCTTAAAATGAATTAATCAGAGAAGTTATAATAGATTAACAGTGTGTATTTTAAGGGTTAAAAGTGAAAGGGATAATGTTTCACAACAAGAACAACAACAAAAAATTAGGAAAGTTAAGAAAAGATGTGTCTGAATATTAAGAATATGAAGCTTTCCAATCATAAAAGAATTTGAATAAGAAGCATTAAATAATCAGTGAATATTTCTTAGTTTTCTTTTTCTTTCATCCTACAGAAATTAATTAATTAACCCAACCTGTTTATTTCCTTGCCTAAACCTGGCTATTAAGTTAGCGTGTTGCTGTTTACATCCAGACTGTTAATGATACTTTATCTCCTGTATTTGGTAGCCTGTGAGGTTGAGCCTTGAGCTGCCGGTAACCGAAAATTCAAAATAGCTGTGGTTTAACCAAGATAAAAATGTTTTTTCTTTCTCAGTGAATTAGTCATTAAATAGACCAGACTGATTTGCAGGTTCAGAAGATATTCCAGACTTAGGTTGCCTCTTTTTTTTTTCTCCCCCATGACAATCCTCAATTCATGAGCTCAAGAGATTGCCATTATTTGTACAGTTCTGTTAGTAGAAAGACAGAAAGGATAAAGTAAAGAAGGCTAATAGTTTTGAACTTTACATTTTTCTTTCATTTAAGAAGTATAATATTTATTTTGGAAGTCAGAAATTCAGCTAAAATTTAATGCTTCCAATACCAAAGGATGGATTATAGAGGGCAACTAGCCACTATGCACTGAATATATATTTATATTCAGTGTTTGGTACTTTCAGTTATAGCAATAGTAAATTATTTATTTACTTTGGTTTTTATGTCTTTTTAGCCATTGTGAATAGTCCTTTGATACTGTATGGCATACACACACACACACACACACACACACATATATTTATTTATTCATTATGCATATTTTATTTTACTACATACATTGTGAACATTAGCTCCTTTCTCCAAAGGGACAGAACATGAAACTTATGGATACTGATACAGTTTTCAAACTCTTAGGATTTGTTTACTGTATTAACATGCATGGATTTTATTTTAATTATTTTGTGTCTGGCTGATTCTCTTGTTTGCTTGTTTTACTGTTTTTCTTCAGAAATGAATTGTAGTCTTTATGGTTCATTTAATTAACCTATTAAGGTTCAGCTTTTCAATTTCAGTTTCTGTGAACATTTCAACAAAACCAACCAAGGTGAATTAAAATAGATTAGGAATCATAATATAGAGGTTACATATCCTTTCATATATATGTACTTTTTCAAATATATATGTATTTTTCAGATGTTTTAATCAATTACCTATTGCTTTTCTCAAAAAGTAGACCTCTAAAAACAGTAATTATTTCAAAGTTTTCACAAGTGGTGTATTTGTTGCTCAATTTAAGTTTTTATAGGTATTTCACATCTGGAATGATAGGACAAAATGGGTTAAGGAAAGATTTATGAAACTTGTTTCAGCAAAGATCTAGGCAAGCTTGACTATATATCTGTCACTTTCACTTATATACAGAATCATGGGGAATGCCCATCAGGTAAAGGAAGATAGAAAAACTGTCTTTTTTTCTTAACTTTACAAAAGAATTTTCAGTAAAAGATCTTAATAGAAAGTACATTTTGAATGTTTCACTGTTTAGGGAATGTTCCTTGTTAAGTAAGCAAGTTATAGCTCTAAACAAAATAAGCTATTTGCCTTTAGTTGAATTTATGGTTATCATTTTTAATAGCAGGTTTTACCCACTCTTCTTTATTATTTATACAACTAACATATGATAAGTAATTTCTTAGCACTGGGTTCATTAGTATTCAGAATATTTTTTCAATGACATGTCTTATCTTTCATCAGAATGGAGTGATACATAGAAGATCTGATTGATAAATGTATCAGACCTCACCAATCCTGTTGGCCAATTAATTCTCTCTGATAAAGGGAGTTGTTAATTTTGATGACACTGATCAAAACTTCAATGTTTGTTTCCCATTCCTCCATTTTTCCTTCCCTGTGCATTCAGTGCTTTCAATATGAGAATTCATTGAAGTTCTGACCAGCCTTTAGGGACATTTCAAAAGTGATTTCCTCTAAGCAACTTTTCCAGATGTCAGCTGCATGTGCTGCTTCCCAGGCTTGGTTTCTGTCTTCTTTAGCAAACTTAAATTATTTTCCTTGTTAAATCGTCATTTTTTCCTTGTCTTAATTCTTCTGCCTCCCTTTTGCAATCATATGGCATGATCTCAAGTACAGAGACTAGAAGATAAAAGATAGTCATTTTTAAAAACCCCTATAGCATCTATATAGTTTGTATAGAAGTAATATTTGTAAAATGAAATCAAACATTTTTTGGTTTTTATAATCGAAATGTTCATTTTATGACATTTTAGTTTTTTTCCTTTATGACACGTTGATCCTTAGTTTTAACATGGAAAATGAAAGTAGGGATAGAAGAACAAGCAAATATGAGTGAAGAAATGAAGGTGAACATCTATTTCCTAAAGAACCATTATATATGCTTTGTCCTGACCTTATAATTTATTTACATAATAGTTTAATAATTGTGAGGGCTGCCCTGAGGTAGAATGTGATTGATTAAATTGTATAAATAATAGTTTAAGAATGTAAGAATGCTTAATGATTTTTAACTTGATAATCTAAGCTCAATCCATTTACCAGCAAACGCCATAATGTCATTCTTCTTTAAGGGCTGAGTAATAGTTCATTGTGTATATGTACCACATTTTCTTTATCCATTCATCTGTTGAAGGGCATCTAGGTTGGTTCCATAGTTTAGCTATTGTGAATTGAGCTGCTATAAACATTGATGTAGTATGCTGATTTTTAAGTCCTTTGGGTATAGACCAAGGAGTGGGATAGCTGGGTCAAATTGGTTGCACCAGTGTGCAACCACCAGCAGTGTATGAGTGTGCCTTTTCTCTCACATCCTTGCCAAAATTTATTATTGCTTGTATTCTTTTTTTTAAACATTTATTTTTTACTTGTAGGTGGACACAATACCTTTATTTTACTTTTATGTGGTGCCGAGGATCAAACCCAGTGACTCACATATGCTAGGCAAGCACTCTACTACTGAGCCACAACCCCAGCCCTTGCTTGTATTCTTGATAATTGCCATTCTGACTAGACTGAGATGAAATCTAGTTTTGATTTGCTTTCCTCAGATTGTAGAAATATTGAACATTTTTTTCATATATTTGTTGGTTAGTTGTATTTCTTCTTCTGTGAAGTGCTGTTCAGTCCCTTAGCCCCTTTATTGATTGGGTTATTTGTCTTTTTAGTGTTGAGCTTTTTTAGTTCTTTCTATATCCTGGAAATTAGTGCTCTATCTGAGGTGCATGTGGTAAATTTTTTCTCCCATTCTGTAGGTTCTCTCTTCATATTCTTGATTGTTTCCTTTGCTGAGAAAAAGCTTTTTAGTTTGAATCCATCCCATTTATTGATTCTTGATGTTACTTCTTGTGCTTTAGGAGTCTTGTTAAGGAAATCAGTTCCTAAGCCAACATAGGGAAATTTGGGTCTACTTTTTCTTCTATTAGGCGCAGGGTCTGTGTTCTAGTGCCTAAGTCTTTGATCCACTTGAGCTGAGTTCTGTATAGGGTAAGAGACAGGTTTAATTTCATTTTGCTACATGTAGATTTCTAGTATTCTCAGCACCATTTGTTGAATTGGGTATCTTTTCTCTAATATATGTTTTTGGTGCCTTTGTCTAGTATGAGATAACTGTATTTCTGTGGGTTTGTCTCTGTGTCTTCAATTCTGTACCATTGGTATATGTGTCTGTTTTGGTGCCAGTACCATGCTGTTTTTGTTACTATGGCTCTGTAGTATAGTTTAAGGTTTGGTATTGTGATGCTTCCGCCTTCAGTCTTCTTGCTAAGGATTGCTTTGGCTTTTCTGGGCCTCTTATTTTTCCAAATGAATTTCATGATGGCTTTTTCTCATTCTATGAAGAATGCCATTGGGATTTTAATAGGAATTTCATTAAATCTGCATAATGCTTTTGGTAGGATGGTCATTTTGACAATGTTAATTCTGCCTGTCCAAGAGCATGGCAGATCCTTCCATCTTCTAAGATCTTCTTCAATTTCTTTCTTTAGTGTTATGTGATTTTCACTGTAAAGGTCATTCATTATTTTTTGTTAGATTGATTCCTGCCACAGTCTGGCTGGGCACAAATGCCGCAGTCTGGCTGGGCACACAATCACGAGCCACCACACAGCTTGTAGATTCAAACAGCAACTCTTTATTCCCGAACTCACACCAGCCGTCTACACAATCACGTTCTGGGGAAATCCACGTTCTCTGCCCAAATCCACGTTCTCTGCCCAAATCCACCTCCACTGGGCATCTGTCTCCAAAATATACTGTCTGAATCCCGTGAGAACTCAAGGGGAACTCAGGCAGCAGGATACGCCCTATTCCCAGCAGGAATAATCTTAAACCTTAAACCTGGAACCTAAACCGGGAACGCCCTAATCCGCCTTGGTCCTTGAGCAAGGTCACCTACATTCAATGTCACTGCAACATGGGGTACACTGGCAAGGAAATTGTCATACCTACTTACTTGGCTAATGGCTCCCAGCAGATTCCCAAGCATTTTATTTTTTTGAGGCTATTCAACATGAGTTTTTGATAGCTCCAGAATTTGAAGGAAAATTACCAGAGTACATGTTAGTAGGTATGTTATAAACTGCACTGCTGAAATAGATTACATTTTATTCATATACATTTTACTTTACTTACTGATAAGTAGTTAGGCTTAGTTTGCTTAAATCATGGATTGGAAATATTAATGTATATCACTCATTTTTTACTTCATTTTACTTATACACCATTGTATAAAATTATTCTTTAAAATAAAATTTGAAGCTTTATTATTATTTTTTTGTAATGAGATAAGTAAACAAAAATTAAGGTGGGAAGGGTTGGAGAAAGGAGGTGAAAAA